>NW_021963209.1:0-146230 GCF_901765095.1 Microcaecilia unicolor
GGTGAAAAGAAGATGAGGAAAGCAGAAACACAGAGACAACAAACTGTAAATAAAATATATTTTTTGGGGGGGGAATGTTAGGGGGTAGGGGAAACAGGGAAAGGGAGGGGGGATTGGAGAAACGGAAAAAAAAAAGTGAAAACAGGGGCTCAATCGGTTTGATGGTCGAATAGAGGAAATACAGGATTGATTGTACATATTGAATATTGATGTTGACAAAAATGTACACTGTTTTCAATAAAAACCGTTGAAACATAAAAAATATATATATATTTTTGTTTTTTGCTTTAGGATAAAGTATTGTAGCTGTGTTAATAAATGTTTATAATAGAACATGTAAACAAGGTAATTTTTATTGGACTAATTTTAATACATTTTGACTAACGTTCGGAGAACAAAACCCCCTTCCTCAGGTCAGGATAGGATACTGTAACAGCACTATACTGTACTGACCCGAGGACGGAGGTTTTGGCCTCTGAAAGCTAAATGTATTAGTCCAATAAAATGGTATTATTTTACTTTCTATATTTGTTTATTTCTATTTGTTAATTTGTAAAGTGGTGATGGTACTTGTTAGTTTTTTTCAAATTTACATCTGCTGTCTTTAATTTTGCACAGTACTAGGGGACAGTTTCGTTTCTGTGGTGTTGCATTGTATGCAGAGTCTGGCATTGGGGGTTTAGTTTAATTTTTGTCTAAATAGAAAGTTTATGATTACTTATCCTATAGTGGATTAGGGTGTATCTGTGTTTGTGAAAAAGACATGGCTTTCAGTTGGCATTAACTGTGCAGGATCTACGATCTGTACTATTCTGTCTGGTTTCGTTTTACAATAGGTGAATTGAGTTCTAGTGTTTAAGATGCTTTCCTTTTCCTTGGGTGACTCGTGAAATGACTGCTTATGATATGGTAGAATTGCTCTAAAGGTCCTGAGGTTTTGTATTCTCGGCATGCCTAGTACTGGATTTTTTTTTTTTTTGGGGGGGGGGGGGGGTTAAAAAATGACCGGCCCCGGGTGTCAACTACCCTAGGTACGCCACTGCTCTAACAGTAGAAGGCACCAGTGTTCTAACGAGCGACCTGCTGCATGCAAATATTTTCCGAGTGAGAGCTGAAAATAGCCCAACAGCCAAAAAAGATCAGGGGGGGGGGAATCCTCCCAAGCTATCTACAGAGTTATTTAAGGAGTAAATGTAGTGTTAATTATTAAAAACAAATTTATTTCAAATCATAATTTCAATGATTATTCAAACAGTGCAGTAACAGCTGTCCTCTCAAACTACCTCCAAACTCTGATCCAATTTATTTTTAAAAAAATGACTAGAAAGCCCTGGTGATTGGGGAATAGTTTCTTGAGGAACCTTAAGTAGTTCTCTATAGTAGCGCCTTAACTCATCTAAAGGAGGAACCAGATCACTCTTAGGAAACTTCAAGATCCGTAAAATTCAATGTTCGGAAGAGCATATCCTACTGGCCCAACTTAATTACCTAAATCCAACAACAAAGAAATCCAAACTTGTATTGAACTTTATATTTGTTGTATAACTTCCTCTTTATGATCCCTTGATGAGTCTGTTTATATCTATTTCATTGTAAATAACTTCAATCTATATTGTTTCTTCACCGTAGGTGGCTATCACCTCACAGCACTATGTAAGCCACATGAGCCTGCAAATAGCTGGGAAAATGTGGGGTACAAATGTAACTAATAAAGAAAAATACATATTTTAGTAAAAAAAATCAAATGTCTTGTCACTGCAGGAGGGGAAAAGCAAACCTGTTCATATACTTACTCCAAAATAGTCAGTTTGCAGAAAAAGCACAGGACTAGATCAGGAGTAGGGGGGGTTGGAGGGAGGAAAGCTCCAAACAAGCCCATTCATATACTTACTCAGCACTTACAACGCTCTCCTCTGGGAAGCAGGAAGACTGCACATCACAGTTGGCATGACGCAAGGCGGCCAAACGCCAATCTGGGACAGTTAGCAACACTGACACTGTGTGAGCGACACTCCCAGTTTCTTTGAGCGATCGCTCACACGCTTCAGCTTAGAGGGAACTTGGTAGGCACCCCTTGCCAAAGACCTCCTAGATGAGAAGGGTGATGCAGAAGGTTGCCTGGCGGAAGAGAGAAGAGATGGTATCAGTATGTTTCTTGATTTGGTCAGCGACCTCCTCAACTTTCTCTCCAAAATGTTATCCCCACGGCATTGGGGCATCCTCCAACCTCTGCTGAATCAATTCCAGGTCAGAAACACGCAGCCACTTGCTATACTTTGGGCACAGATCCTGGATGGCCACATCAAAAGTGTTGTAGGTGCTGCTGGCCAAGATCTCAAGACACACCTTCTGCTGATTGGTCAACTGGCGTACCACCTCTGTCTGCTCCGGTGGAGAGAGTCGACCAAGTCTAGCAACTTGCACACTGAGTCCCGCAAGTACATACTCATGAAGCGCTAGTAAGATTGTATACAGGACACAAACTTAGACGCCTAGAATATTTTCCTCCCAAAAGAGTCCAAGGTCCTAGCTTCTCTGCCTGGGGGCGCCAAAAATAGTGTCTAGAATGCCGGCTCTTTTGAGGGTGAATTCCACCACCATGGAATGATAAGGCAACTGGGGCTTACCAAATCCAGGTGTGATGTGGATCCAGTACATAGTGTCATTCTTCTTAGGCATGACAGGGACTGACAGAGGGAACTCCCAATTCCAAAACAAGAACCTCCTGGAGTACCTCATGGAGAGGGACAGTTGCAGCCTACCTAAGAGATTCGTAGTCCAGGATCTTGAGCATCTTAGCCTGGGCTTGTCCTCCACCTCTAAAGGAAATGGAATGACCTCAGTCATTCCTTCACAAAAGAGAGAAAGAAAGGCTCTCTGGAAGTGTTGCTAATTTCAAATGGAGGGGATGGTTCAGAGGAAATGCATAGGACTCATCATCCAAAAAGTACTGTGAATCCCCTCTGACTCCCATGAGTGCTCCTCATCTGTTTCGCTCAGAAACTGTGATTGAAAAAACAATCCTGCAACATCTTTCCATTAATGTATTCCCTGAACTACTAATAACCCATCAAGAAGTCCTAACCTTTTTCTTTCCTTTAACATTTGTAAATGTAAAAAAAAAAATCATCAACAGTACACCTCTGAGTTCTATTTAGGGGTGCAAAACAAAAGTCAGCAAAGCATGTAATTAAGGATCTGTCCTTGAAATGTATGCAAATTTATTCCATGCATATTCATTGTTGATACCCTGAAAACCTGACTGACAGGGTGTGTCCCAAAGACTGGGTTGAGAACCTATGGTCTAATCCCATGTTCAGTCATTTTTATGCTTACTTCCAGAACTTCAAATATCCCTCTCCAACAGTTCATACATCTCTTCCACAAACTTTGGTAATGTTATTCTCTCAATACTCTTTAATTTCTCCATGTGACCAAGTTTCCTAGCTGATACAGCTCCTTGAAGAGATTCCTGAAGGCCTAATGCCTGTATTATCAAACGTCATTCGCCTCTTTGTCCTTTATTTTAAGACATGTGATCTATGGGCTATCCCCCTTTAGCGTTCATAATAGCAACTTCCCAGCTGTGTTACTCTACCCAAAATACCTTTCCTTGACTCTATTCAATGCATGAGCTATCTGCTCCACATGTATGACAGGCTATTATCAATCATGTAAATCATTAGATGACATTCTGTATCCTCTGCTCCAATTCAATAATGTAGTTTAACCTCCTTTTCTTTTGCTTTCTTTTTATAAGATGCCCAAGATATAATCCTAATTATAGAAGACTTCATGGCATACGAATATAAGAATAGCCATACTGGGTCAGACCAATGCTACATCTATCCAAGTATCCTGCTTCCAACAGTGGCCAACCCAGGTCATAAGTATCTAGCAAAAACCCAAATAGTAGCAACATTCCATGCTACCAATACAAGCAGTGGCTTCCCCATGTCGATGTCGATAGCATACTATGGACTTTTTCCTCCAGAACTTGTCCAAATCTTTCTGAAGTCCAGATATGCTAATCGCTGTTGCCACATCCTCTGGCAGCAAGTTCCACAGATTAACTATTCATTGAGGAGAGAAAAAAATCCTCTTATTGATTTAAAAGTATTTCCATGTAACTTCATTAAGTGTCTCTTCTGAAAGAGTTTAAAAAACAAACAAAAACAATGATTCATTTCTATTCGTTCTACACCACTCAGGATTTTGTAGACCTCAGTCAATCTTTTCCAAGCTGAAGAGATCTAACCTCATTAGCCTTTCCTCCTACGAGAGGAGTTCCATCTCCTTAATCATTTTGGTCACCCTTCTTTGAACCTTTTCTAATTCTGCTACATCTAAGATACGGCAAACAGATTATTTCTGCATCTACCTCCCCATTACCAATTCACTCTAAGTCTACAATATCCATCATTAGCTTGTCACAACATTCTTGTCTTAATAGATTTTCATTTCACCTTGAAAGTACAGTACTTTTTCTCTCCCCCCTAAACGTCCCCTCACCCACACAAGTGCATGGTCAGCTCATGTAATAGTTTACATTGGAGATCTAGAAATGAGGGCAGAGAAACGTTGATAAAAAAGTGACACCATCTGGGGTTCTTACCCACTGTATTACAAAACTGCCTGACTATGCCTTTGACCATGGATCCCACCTCTCCCTGGGAGTTATCCACCTGTGGGACACAACACTTCCAGGTCAATTTTCAAATGGAATGTCCAGTGACCAGCTGAAGTATAATACAGATTATGGGCATTTTCAGTGGCATGCACGTAGATTGCCAATTTTATAACTGGGTGCCAACGTCAGGCGCTCCAAGTGGTAATTCTGTATGGCATATGGACACCAAGAACATGCAATAAAAACTTCGAGAAGGATAAAATCCCCCCTGGTTTTCTAATGAGTTTTTAGAGCTAAAGAAATGTCGAAGGCTGGAATGCAGTTGGCAAAAATCGAAAAGTGTAACTGCAAAGGACTGTTGGAGGAATGCTCAGATAGATTATATATAAAAAAAAAAAAAAGAGCTTACAAACAGTGCCTTGATAAAATGGCTCTAACACCTTCCAGCTTTAAGGTGAGCTTGTTTGCCTGGAATATCTTTAACCAATTTATCATGCCCTTTTGGTTTTTGACTGGTGATACCTTAGGTCCTGTCACATCTGTTTAACATGTGTTTACTTTTTTAACCTGATTCTGTTATTTAATTTACTCAATCTCATTAGAGGTGCAGTCCATTTTATACGTTATTTTATGGTTTTCTTATATGCACCATATTAATTTTTATATACTTTTTACATAGACTTTATATTATCACATTTTGAATGTACAGTTAATGTCTCTACAGTTATTAATCATGTTTTGAAGTTTGTAATTTTTTATTTATAACTTTTATTTGTATTATACTACTACTTATACTTTTAATGTATTACACATAAGTTTTGTGACTTAGGTTTCTGTTTACTGACTTGCTAATGTTTTTAGTGTGCACCTACAATTAGTGCATGCTTAACACTAAAGACACCCATAGATTCCTATGGGTGTCTTTAGCGTTTAATGTGTGCTAACATTTAGCGTGAACTAAAGACACTAGCGCACCTACAACGCGGCTTAGTAACCGTACAGTTGTATTGACCCCGAAACACGGCCCTGTGTTGGGTCTTCTGGTGCCTTAATTAAGAACATTTTTGACAACACTCCCTGTATGAAAGTCACTGGTTTCTCCTCTAACAATCAGATGTGTCCATTTACACCACGTCAATAGCAAGTGTACATGCTGCACTTTAGCACATAACTTACACTATTCTGTAAATTATGTGCATAACTGGGAGCTCTGCATACACACCTGTACACATGCTAGCATTCTATAATTTTAGCATGCAAATAATGCTGATATTTAGGTGCTAACATAGAATGAAGGGGATAGCATGCACCGATGAAAATAAGTGCTACTCTAGCACTACCTTAAGCTCCAGGTTATATCTGGTTGTGCCAAATCCACTCCAAATGTATGGCCTAGACCAGTGGTTCAACTGGTGTGTCATGGAGCTGGCACAGAAACATTGTCTACACTGAAGATTCAATTCACATCCTATTTTTTCACCCTTTTGCACAATTTGCTTCACTCTAATCCCCCTGTGTTATCAAAAGAACAAATTCAGGTCACCATACAATTCTCCATTACTCTTCCTCAGTGTCCCATATTCTCTTGCTATTTTAAGATCCCTAGTTGGTAATGAAGTTACCTATGGCCATGCTCAACTCTGCCCTTGGCTTGCTTTCTCCATGCCGGTGTTTTATCGTGTTCAAATTGTTCCAATCCAATTATGCCTGCCTCTTGCAGAACCTTAACTGTTTCCTCTCCCATTTCTGATTCTAGATGTGTCCCCTTCTACTGTCATCACTAGTCACCAGGAAAAGCCACTATATCAAATGTTCCCACCTCTTACTGTTATATCATGTAGACTCTTCTGCTTAGTTGCAGACGATAGGTCCTCAATCTTATGAATATGCCATATGACAAATCTCACACCTTTAATTCTGGCCACAACCCTTGTCTTTGACATAGAAGCTATGGAAACATGTAATCATAACCCTTGTCAGGCCAACAGCTTGGTCAGCATGCTAACCTTGATACACAAGTCCTCATCTGTGTGTGCTCCCATCTTTACATTATAATATACTTCATTTCATTTTAGCTGCTTATTTATTCTTTTTAATTGGTAAAATTAATTCTTACCTGATCATTTTCTTTCCATTAGTCCCAACAGATCAATCCAGAGACTTGTGGGTTATGTCCCTCTACCATCAGGTGGAGATAGAGAGGCTTACTATATGTGATCATGTGCAGTCCCTTAACTTCAGTATTGTCCTGCCTGCATAAAGCCCATGTAAGCTCCTCAACTGCTCTTGCGGGATGGTAACAGAAGGTTTCCTTTATGTTTTGATTTGTTTTGCCTTTTTTTTTTTGTAGCCAAAAATCAAATGAAGGAATCTGATGAAACTGAGACAACTAGAAGAAAACACTCAACCCAGAACAACAACCCGCGGTTACATGCGCTGCCACGTCAAATCTGGAATGCCTAGCGCTCCCACGCCAAGCTTGCAAAGTCTGAAAAGGGAAGGGCAGCAGATCAAGTGGGCGATCGGCAAAAGCCATCCACAGCAGGATAGAGGACCAAGTGGCCAAACTGCAACGGGCAGCCATGGAACCCAGACGGGACACGGAAAAGGAAGTCAACTGCACTCTGGAAGAAAGCACTGCCACCCGTAACGGAAGAGACTGTCCCATACAGAGGCCTGCTGAAGAAATTGCCTCTCTCAGCCAACGGCCACTACGGTTCTTGAAGCCAGATCCCCTTTCTTGTGACCAGCCAGAGGACAACATGAGGGTTATGCCAGGAGGCATTTCTGCTCAGAAGGTCAGGAATCTGATGATCCTACCATGGTGTGGGTGTTTCATAAGGAGTCGCCACCTTCCTATAGAGAATGACACGGGGACAAAGTTTGTCCCGTCCCCACCCCATCCCCTTGAACTCTATCCCCGTCCCCGTGAACTCTAGCCCCGTCTCTGCCCCGTCCCTGCGAACTCTGTCCCTATCCACAGAAGCCTCGCTGTTTAACCACTTAAGGTATACCTTTGGGTTTAAAAAGCAAAATCATGTGCATATAAGGGACTGCATACACGAATTAAAACAAATGCCCTTAAAATGTAATACTAGACTGGTCTGGCAATCAATAATGAAACAGTGATGGAATATTCATTCACATAACAAGCAATAATGAGCACAAATTTTTCTAATCATTCTACAACTCCAAGCACACTTAATTCTTTCTCACTATACAAAACAGGGAACCACAGAAAACTGAAATAGAGATCTCCCTCAAGAAAGCCAGGTAAACACTAGTAAAAGAGAAACAGAAATGTATTTTCTCCTGCACTCTGCAAAATACAAAAATAGAAAAGACGTACATTTCACAAAGCAGGCACATCTTAGTCCTTAAAAGTATTAAATAAAAATATTTCTTTTCTACCTTTGTTGTCCGAGCACTTTATTTTTCTAATTGGGATGGTCCCAGTCTCTTTTCCACTTTCCAAGTGTCCATCTTCTCTAAAATCTTTTCCACGTTGGCGATTCCATTTCTTCTCTCTCCTCTTTGCTTTGTCCTTTCCTTCTCTACATCTGTCTGGCAGTGACCTTTCATTTCATCTCTCCCTCTCCCCTTATTTGTGTTTATCCCCCTTTCTCTCACCTTAGTCTCTGTTTCACTTCTCATCTACCTACTAGCTTTTACCATTGCTCCCTCTGTCTCTCACTTAATATTCAGTCTCCTAAACCCCTATCCTTTTTCACCCACTTCCTTAGCCCTCATTCTCATCCTATTAGCCCTCATCTACCCTCCACTGGATCTCATCACCCTATCAGTCCCCAGCTCCATCCGTTTCTCTCTCTCATTCCCTTGCTTCCAAGGCCCTATACCCCCATGCCCTTCCTTTCTCTTCCCCCTTGCAAGGTCGTGTCATTCTCCCTCCTTCCCTTCTTCCTTTCCTCCAAGGTCTGGTGTCACTTTCCCTCCCTCTCCCCCTCCACAAAGTCTGGTGGTGTTTTCCCTCCATACCACTCCGCCCCCCCCCCCCCCCCCCCCCCCCCACAAAGTCGTGTCGCTTTCACTCCCCCCCCCCCACCCCACAAGGTCTTGTGTCGCTTTCCCTCCCTCCCCCTCCCAAGTTCGGTGTCACTCTCCCAATCTTCCTGCCTCCCCCCCCAACAGGGTCGGTGTCACTCTCCATCCCTCCGTTCCCACAGGGTCTGGTGTTGCTTGCTCTCCCACCCCCTCCCCGCCGCTGCCGCCATCGGGTCCTGTATCGCATTCTCCCTCCCCCTCCCTGCAAGCTCTGGTGTCACTCCTGCACCTCTCCCCTGTGCTCCCGCATGCAGCCTTTCCATCTTCCGGACTGACAGCAGCGTTAGCAATGTAAGCACGCTGCCTTCGTGTGCCGGGAAGCCTTCTCTCGGTAGCGAGCGGGAACAAGAAGTCACAATAGAAAGAAGGCTTCCAGCGGAGAGGTGCATGAGTGACACTGGAGCTTGCAGAGGGGGAGGGAGAGTGCAATACAGGACCAGATGGCGGCGGCAGCGGTGGCGAGCAGGGACAGCAAGTGAACTACACCGGACTTGGAAGGAAGGGAGGGAGGACGAGAAAAAGGTAGGCGTCTGTTGTACTGCGGGTGCAGGGGTTATTACTGCTCCTGCGGGGCGGGGAAATAACCTCTTTTTGTACCCGCAGTAAAACTTTGAAAATTTTCCCCATTCCTGCGGTTTTACTGTGGATTACTGTGGTTTTCCGCGATTACCTGCTCCCGTGTCATTCTCTACCTTCCTATATACCTAAGGCTCTCCAGATACTGAATATGTCTGCTTCTGATCCTGCCACCGCTACATCTGCTAATCTTAAAATGGTGAGCACAAGAAGACCGCTACAGTCTTTAGCAGTGCATAAGGCTATGTAGGAAGTCATTTCTGCTCAGTGGGTCACTCCCCGATAAGCCAATATTTGTTTGGGCAACAACTGTCTCTTGGTGACAATGATTACCAATCCTAAGGACTGAAGACGAGTAGGTATCTTGGATGAAGTTTGCAGAGTCTCTTGACAGTCACAAGGTATGGATGAATCTGCAACCCATCCTCACGAAGGAAAGCTGACACACCATGACCTTGAAAAAATGTCCTCGGCAACATGGAAAGGCTAAATGACATAGTCATAAATCGCTAAGATCCCTCTGCAGCAAGAAGCACTGGGAATATGAAAGTATGTTTCCTTGAGGTCCAGGGAGGCTAGAAACTCTCCCCATCAGACAGCGAAGTTACTTACCTGTAAGCAGGTATTCTCCGAGGACAAGCAGGCTGCTTATTCTCACATATGGGTATCCCTAGCCCCCAGGCTCACTCAAAATTTTATTTATTTATTTATTTTCATCAATTTATATACCGAATCTTATTGCAATTGCAAGACTGAACGGTTTACAATTTGTAAAGTAAAAAAGAACATTACAATATTATATGTACAGTTTTAGACAAACAATGGAACTCCAATCATTACAGGAAAGCACAGGAAAAACCACAATCAGCTACATAAGATAAAAACAGTGTAGATCATGAAAGCACCGCATATACAGAATTGAGTACATAGTATAAACTACACAAACAAACAGTACAAATTATGATTTAATATACATTGAAGTTTCCTTTTATAACCTAGTTTCCCTTAGTCTAAATTCTGTTCTACATAGTTGATAAAGTAAAAGTAACATAGAGGCATATTTTCAAAGCACTTTGGGAGGCTAAGTTCCATAGGTTTCTATGGAACTTTGGGAGGCTAAGTGCTTTGAAAATGAGCTTGATAGTAACATAGTAGATGACGGCAGAAAAAGACCTGCACAGTCCATTCAGTCTGCCAACAAGATAACTCATATGTGCTAATTTTTCTGTATACCCTACTTTGATTTGTACCTGTGCTCTTCAGGGCACAGACCATATAAGTCTGCCCAGCACTATCCCCGCCTCCCAACCACCAGCCCCGCCACCCAACCACCGGCTCTGGCACAGACCGTATAAGTCTGCCCATCACTATCCCTGCCTCCCACCACCGGCTCTGGCACAGACCGTATAAGTCTGCCCAGCACTATCCCCACCTCCCAACCACCAGTCCCATCTCCCACCACCGGCTCTGGCACAGACCGTGTAAGTCTGCCCAGCACTATCCCTGCCTCCCAACCACCCGCCCCGCCTCTCACCACCGGTTCTGCCACCCGATCTCGACTGCTGCTTCCTTTATGTTTATCCCATGCATGTTTGAATTCCGTTACCGTTTTCATTTCCACCACCTCCTGCGGGAGGGCATTCCAAGCATCCACTACTCTCCGTGAAAAAATACTTCCTGACATTTTTCTTGAGTCTGTCCCCCTTCAATCTCATTTCATGTCCTCTCGTTCTACCGCCTTCGCATCTCCGGAAAAGGTTCGTTTGCGGATTAATACCTTTCAAATATTTGAACATCTGTATCATATCACTCCTGTTTCTCCTTTCCTCCAGAGTATACATGTTTAAGTTCAGCAAGTCTCTCCTCATGCGGCTTACATGGGGCAATGGAGGGTTAAGTGACTTGCCCAGAGTCACAAGGAGCTGCCTGTGCCGGGAATGGAACTCAGTTCCTCAGGACCAAAGTCCACCACCCTAACCACTAGGCCACTCCTCCTTCCCCCATAAAAACATCTACCTGATGAGGTAGATGCTGAAGGCGCCCGGTGGGAGAGTTTGTCGAAGGCAGTGTCCCGCTGGTGGAGCTGCTCGACCACCTGTTCGACCTTCTCACCAAAAATATTATCCCCCCCGGCAAGGAGCATCCGCAGCAGCCCTTCCAGAATCCCTGGAAAGATGGCTCGGAGGCGCTCATCTAAAGAGTCTGTCAAGCAAGCCTGTGGGATCAGTACAGGCGACGAAGTCAGAATCTGCCTGGGGCGCGAAGGCGGTACCAGGCTGTCCGGAGAAGAGCGCATCGACACCTCTTGTATGGAGGGTGAGCGGTCCTCCCGGCATCGACGCTTCACTGGTGCCGAATCCTTCGGCGTCCAGGAGCTCTTGGTACCGTGATGGGAAGGTGACCGATGACAATGCTTCTTTGCCTTCGCACGAAGCACGTCACAGGTACCTTCCGGTACCAACGAGGACGTGGAATCCACACGCCTCCTCGGGGGCGGGTCTGAAAGAGGTCGGTCCCGGGGGACCTGTACTGCAGGAGTCCTCGAGGCAGGTGGAGACCCACTCGATGGCTCACTGCTGCCAGCGTGAGAAGGTCTCTGAACAGCCATTACCTGCACTCCTGACGTCGATGCAGTCTCCGGTGCCGACATCGATACCGTCTCCGACGATCTCGGTACTGCTACCGACATCGATGCTGAAGGACCGGGCATGGCTCGGAACAGGTGCTCCCACTGGGCCAATCTCGACCCTTGTGTCCGCTTTTTTAGGCAAAGACACAGAGTGCAAGCGTCGGGGCGATGACCAGCCCCAAGACACTGAAGACACGAAGCATGTGGATCAGTGGCTGAGATTGCCTGGCTGCACCACGTGCACTTCTTGAAGCCGCTGGCGATCTTCGAGGTCATGGACGGAAAAACTGCGGCGGTGAAGTCAAAATCCACGATGGTGCCAAAAGAGGGCATAAAAAAGGGAAAAACCCGTACGGGCGGCCAAAATGGCCGCTCGCGAGAACAAAAGGAAACTTACGGGGATAAACTAAGAGATAAAAAAAAAAAAAGTGTTAACTTTTTCCTCTAAGAACAAAGAAACATAAGCGACTTGCTCGAAAACAATGAAAAGAGACGAAAATGGTGTGAGGGCTCTCTCTCTGGGGCGCAGAACAGCCAAAAACAGTTGCACTGAACCGCGGAAAAAAAAGAGACTGAGGCACGTTCGCGCTATGGGCGGGAAGACGGTCGCACGTGAACGCGAGGGCTCTAGCAAGCTTTGTTGCTAGAAAGATTCCGTTCCTGGGGCTGCCGTCAGACGTCACCCATATGTGAGAACAAGCAGCCTGCTTGTCCTCGGAGAAAGAACTATTACACACTGCAAGGTTCCCATTGTGAAAAGTTGAACTGTAAACACCCCAGACTCTTATGATGTCCAAACTCAGCTGGAAGGAAGTTCCCTGGTTGGAACTACAAAGCAAAGGGATCAACTTCCCATTCCCCAATTGCAACTGGGGACAGACTGGACTGTGTCTAAAGGAAGAAACGTCGACAAGGTGGCAAGAACTGCCTGACAGTGTTTGAGCTTGCATGTAGACTCCAAGAAAAATCTGTAGTGAAGTCCAGGTTGTAACTGTGCAATAGAAAAACTAAGACACATTTGAGCTGAGGTAATCTTAGTCCACTCCTCTTGAAACCAATACAGGAGTCCTGCCTGAGGAGTGAACTAAGGCTCCATCATTGGAAGATGCAGTAGGCATAGGTTGACCTGGAGTTGAAACATAGCTCATTCTACCAGCAGCCAGGTCGCTTGTCGTAGTGGAAGTGGAAACCCTGAAAGTGGTTTTCCTGGCCCCACAAAACCTACGACAAAACCAAGCGGATTAAAAATCATCCTTAAACTCGTCCCCTGGCAATCTCCGAGCTTGGAAGTCCCTCAGGTCTTTACCCAACTGCCCTAGATCTTCTACAGTCTCAAGATTACTTCCAAAAGGCAGGTTGCCAAATGTGACTTGGAAGCCACATCCGTGGTCTGATGTAGAGAATGACACGGGTTTGGGGAACCGCAGTAACCACGGGGATGGGGACAGAGCTCACGGGACGGGGACAGAGCCCATTTTCTACTTTAAAGCCTGTTAATGAACTGGACTGTTATTTATGTTTAAGTGATGCCTACAAAGATATTTTAATTTTTTGGAAAAACAAGCAAACATACTGGCCACAACTAGCAAAACTTGCATGGGAGATCCTATACATCCTGCTACTAGCACATCTTCTAAGACAACTTCTATTCCAGGAAGGACTGTGGAAGACAGGAGAGCTAGATTGAATTCTGAGATTGCTGATGATTTCTTATTTATCCACAGATTTAAAAAACATAAAACAGTGCTTTATAAGGCATATTTTTCCCCTCTAGGGCATATAGAACGGGTTGTATTTTATACCCCTGGACATTTTAACAGTGTGAATTAGGATTCCTTGGTGTAGCAGAAATCACCTATTGTTGGGGTTGGAAGGGTAGAGGGTGGTGATGGGAAAGAGGGTTATTATAGCTGCTCATTGTTATTATTGTTCTCTATTTGTAATTTATACACAACAGTTGCACAGCATATTGTTCCTTTTTATATTTTAATAAAAAGATTTAAATATAAAATCATAAGTTTTCAAGGCTTCTGCAGATGAGGACAGAGCCCACGGGGACGGGGTGGGGACGGAACATGCGGGGACAGGGCGGGGATGGAGATAGGGCCTGCGGGGACAGGGCGGGGACGGAGACAGAACCCACAGGGACGGGGCAGGGACAGAGACAAACTTTGTCCCCGTGTCATTCTCTAGTCTGATGTGTAAGCCAGCGCTAACTTCTTGCAGATAGAGACAAGAATTGGTAGGTGTGACTCTGCACTATAACTGCTGCGCACTGGAGCTAATAAGTGCGACTGAGAACCAGATAGATGATGCAGCTGAATATGGCTGTTGCACCATTGCGCACTAGATAGCAAGCTGAAGTGGGTTGTGAAGCAGCACCCCTAGAGCTCTGTGCTTACTCTCAGCTGACTGCAACAGCTATTAAGTTACCTCTACACTGAAGTAGCTCCTGGACCACTCCTCATGGAATTTAGGTACCCCATACCATGAAAAGATGCCAAAAATACCATAGAAGCAATTAGAGGTACCGGGTACTCTGCAGATACTGGGGTAGCTGAGGCTAGTAAGCAAAGGTGTGGCCAGTATCAGTGTACAAAGAGAGAGAGAAGGACAATCTTTAATACAGTAGAGTTCTGATAACTGTTCCAGTCATGCAAGAACTGCTTGGCCAGCCAAGCAGTAAGACAGAATGAAATAAAATATGCCCCACTGGAAACCTAGTTGAGCCCACAGTTTCTAATAGGATGGATAAAACCAGCCTTGAACCTGTAACCTTCAGGCTGAAAGGCCAGCCACCCTCCTGAATAAAACTAGTTCGATGTAAACAGAGCAAATGCCACCAGGGCAGCACAGAGGGTGCAGGATTACCATCGAAACCGAGAGAAACCTGAGAGGCCTGCACTAGCCTCAAAATGTAACATTTCTCACTGAAACATGGAGTCAACAGCCGTATGCCTGACTAACTAAACAAACTACTGCCATGCTCTGAGAAAGAGGGAAAGAGTGAAAAACAGAGTAGGATACCTAATCCTGATCCCTTTCTCCCTTCCATTAATGATGTACACACACCCTGAATCTCCTCAAAGAGGGTCCAGAAATATTCTTAGTGTATATCACCTAGTGAAGCACAGGCATCTCTACCAGAAGACTTTCAGATAGTCAGTACTTTCCAAGCTACAGCTTAAGGCTCTCGCTGCCACAGAACAGCTGCAGGGACCTCACCCCTGAAAAGTTGCGGGAGACTCAAAGCTGTGGGAGACCTGAGGACTCCCACAGGAGTCTGCAAACCGCCCCAGGCCTCCTTCCTCAGAAGCCCTTAAATACCAAATATGAAGAAACTGGGAGTGATCCATTCCAGTTCCCCAGTCACATTTCTGAAAAGCCTACATATAAAATAACCTGAATCACAAGCAAATCAGGCACCAGGGGGGGTGCTGGGGCTTCTGCACTGCCATGTAGAGTGGCAAGAAAGATGGCGCCTTCAAGCACACACGCAAGAAAACAACTAACCTGCGTCCACCAAAATGAGCTGGGAGGGAAGGAGCACACCGCTCCACAGAGTTCGGCTGTACAGTGGATCTCCAGCACGGGAAACTGCAGCAGCCCAGTGGCTCCCACACTGGGAGCAGCTTTTGCTCTGCCCCACCGGCGCAGATAGGATAATGACTACTCACCCCCTCGAGAATCGCTGTCACATGCCAAGTCAGTCCTCACACCATTCAGTCGGTACTGCAAACCAGCATGAGTTTGCCGTGCTGGACAAATCAGACAGATTTTTTTTATTTATTTATTTTTAACAGTGCCCAAATAGCATTTTTTTTTTTAAAAGACAGAAGAGGACGCCGGAGCAAAAGAAACCTCAGACTCCTTTTAAAGTCAGGAGAGTGAGAACCATAAACCCCAGTCAGGCAGAGAGGAGGGGTTGATGGGGGAGGAACGGAGGGACCTGGCACCACCAGGTGTGCACCCAAGACCGGGACATCTCAGACCCCAGAAGCTCGACTAGACCCAGGGGACCAGGCCAGGAGCCAATCAAGCCAGAGCTGCACAGATATGACCATCCACCCGCTAGATACTGAAGTTAAGGTGACTGCACATGACCACATATAGCTCAACTAGACCCAGGGGACCAGGCCAGGAGCCAATCAAGCCAGAGCTGCACAGATATGACCATCCACCTGCTAGATACTGAAGTTAAGGTGACTGCACATGACCACATATAGTAAACCTCTATGTCCACTTGCTGGTTGAGGGACATAACCCACAAGTCTCTGGATTGATCTGTGGGACGATATGGAATCTTTACATTATAATATTACTTCATTTCATTTTAGCTGCTTATTTATTCTTTTAAATTGATTTATACGTTTAACCAAGAAAATTTAAAACTGTATTTTTCAGTACTGGTTCTATTATCTTCAGATATGGACAATAGTTCCAAGAAGCCATTTTTATTGTGTTTCACTAATCTCTCTATATAAAAGGCACAACCAAAGTTCTATGAAGCCTCCAGCCGGAAGTGTGAAGGGGGAGAGATATTCGGTTTCCCCATGAGTGTCTGCCCCGCCCTCTCTGTAACACAAACAAAGCACGAAATCAAATCGCTCTCTCTGTAACAGTGAAGGACTCGGAGGGGGGAGGGGAGAGAGGGCAGAGGACAGGGATACACACACTCCCACATGCACACAGAAGAAAACCTTGCTAGCCCCCGTTTCATTTGCATCAGAAATGGGGCTTTTTTACTAGTATCTCATATTTTACTCAGACAGCATTGGTTTAAACCTGGATGGTAGTTTTATTGGTGCATATATAAATGTATTTATATTTTTCTGTACTATTTATTATGATGTATAAAGATTAAGATATTGGGTTAGTTTTTTAATTTCAATTTTTTATATATTTCACATTTATGTACCCCATTTTATGCGCTTTTTAAATACACTACATTGAAGGAGATTCTATATATGACACCTAAAAAAACTGGCACTGAAATCAGAGCCAGCTAAACGTATTCTATAATCGGCACCTAGATTTAGGCGCAAATTATTGAATATGTTTGTTTAGTTGATATTTCAGTGCAAATATCTGTGCGCATCCATTCACACCAATGAAAACCGTCTAAATCTCAGCTTGTAGATTTGGCCCACTGGGCCATATTATATAACTAGGTGCCTACATTTTGGAATGCCCATGAAACGCCCATTTCCCCACCCATAACCATACGCCTTTTTTGCCTCTGTGCATTAGAAGTTTGGAGCACATCGTTGCAGAATATGCTTAGGGAGTTGTGCAACTAAATTCTAATCAGTGTCAATTAGAGCTCATCATTGCTTGTTAATTGCTGTTATCAGCACTCAGCTTAAGCTAATTAAGTTACGCGTGGTGTTATAGAATCCATGCTGATTTTGGAAACTAAATCTAAGCGCTCTATATAGAACCCGGGGGATTATGTGTTGTTTTTTTATATACTCAACATTATGTGCTGGTTTTATTGCTTTCAGCACAAAGAGTGCAATATCACTGTTGGTTCCTTTTAACTGATATTTTACAAGTAAAATTTTCCAGGAATGCCCATCCAGTGGCGTACCAAGGGGGGGTGGGGGGGCGGGGGGGGGTGGTCCGCCCCGGGTGCACGCCGCTGGGGGGGGGGGGGGCTGCTGCACGCCGGTCAGCATCGTTGGTTTCAATGCTCCCTCTGCCCCGGAACAGGAAGTAACCTGTTCCAGGGCAGAGGGAGCACGGAAACCAACGACGCTGACCGGCGCACGGGCCCCCCCCCCCCCCCCAGCGATGTGCACCTGGGGGGGGGGGTTTCTTTCGCCGGGGTGGGGGGGTGTCCCTTCGCTGGGGGGGCGGTCGCGCTGCACAGGGGGGGGGGGGGGGCACTGCACTCGGGGGGGCGGGGTGCATCGGCGATCCGCCCCGGGTAACAGCGCCCCTCGGAACGCCACTGTGCCCATCCCTGTAAGTAATTCTCTGTATGACACATATTTCATGTTAGAAGAGATCGATCACAAGAATGTGGAGGAACACTCTATCCTTTCAAATATGGTAAGACACCAATCTAAGAGTAGGGCAAATCAGCACTTCCAAAAGACACAAGAGAGATATGATGTAACTGGTATGTAAAGATTTATTCAAAATACATCAAAAGAAATAGCAGCTGTGTTTTAGGAGTCTGAAGAAATGATGTACACTGTTCATCAAATCCTTAACACAGATTAAACTCCAGGCATTGTCCAACGGTTATTATTGGTGATTTTCTTTAGAACTGAAACTGCCTGTTTTTGGGTAGATTGTTGCTTTGCAACCTGTTCCTCCTCACTGTGTTTTGATGAACATGTACATCGTTTCTTCAGACTCCTAAAGCAGGCACTTTTGCGCCCAAACACAGCTGCTGTGTCAAGTCTTTTGATGTATTTTGAATAAATCTTTATATACCAGTTACATCACACCTCCCTTGTGTCTTTGGAATTGCTGATTCGCCCTACTCTTGGATTGGTGTCACATATTTCATGTTATACATTTTCTCTCTCCAATTTTTAAATAGGCATGATTAATGCATGATACAAACCCCTCGGTGTTTACCATGCCTACATAAACTATGTTTTTCATATTTCTTGAACACATTTTTGCCACATGATTCACAAATGTTTCACTTTTATGTCATGTTTTTCATATTCTGGTTCACACATTCTTTTTCACTTTGAAAATTGAGATGTACAGTAAGCCATGGTTTTGGTTTTAGCTTAATCCGCATGTGTCACGTTTTGAGAACCACATATATTTATTTTTTTATGATTCAGATGTACATAATTTTATTTCTGTGATTAAATTTAGCACATTTTTGCACTGCTATTGCTGCCTTCAGACGTCCTGTTTGTTAATATTTTAGTGTAACGTCAACTTGCACACGTCAAACGTTTTATGTATATTTACACTTCTCAATGAATGCTCACACTTTTCGCACATTTCTTGGATGCCTTCAGTTATGATTCATGCATAACTTTTTGAGAAATTGAAGTATGTTTGATTCTACATTTATCTACCATTCCTTGGCATTACTTTGGCTTCCGGAGAGGCTTATTCTCAAACTTAGTTTTTAGTTTATATTCTGGAAGTCATAACGTTATGTTCTCCACATACTGGTGCATAATGCTTTTTTGTCTTGCATTCCTAGTTCTTCTGTTATGGCACTTATTTTGCACTGTTATCAGTTGCACTTCTGTATATATATTTTTACATTTTGGTCTGTGAGATTGTAGTTTTGACACTATTATGCCCTAGTCTCAGTATTCCTCCATGCACTTCCTTATCATTTCGGCCTGACTCAGAAGTCTCTCTGGCTAAAAGAATGGTTCAGAAATATTGTTGAATGACGCATTAAAGAAGTTCTTCACGGGGGGGGGGGGGGGGGGGGAGAAGGATACTGAATGGGGGAGGAGAATGGGAGAAGAAAACTTCAGTACTGTTATTAATGATATCAAACTGTTCATATTAAGTTTTCATATTTTATAGACAAAGCTACTTTAAAAATATTAAATGGCATGATGTTTCTTAATAAATGAGTTCAGGAAGAGAGCGTGAATGTAAGCTCTAAAGTTGTAGTTTTAATGGAATTTTTTTGGTTCCATGTGATATATTTGTAATGTTCACAACAAAAACAAATCCTTCATGAAAGTGATGCAGAAAATAGATTTCTAGTTTTGTATCAATTACCATAATTTTAAAGCTTGACCTCTACAACATTATTTATCCTTCTACAGAGGGTGCTATTACCCACATGCCATGCCCTAAATGGTAGTCAGAAAGAATCTCATAATCACTCCCTTACAGCTAAGCCTGTTATGCTAAGAAAGGCCCTTTAGTGAAAGGAAACACTTTAGCAGATTCACTAGCCAAGGAAGCATGTCATGTAGGCCCTATAAGGCTCTGGTATGAGCAGAACCAGAGAGTAGCCACGGCCACACATTCCACTGATTACGATCAGGTGGTACCACCAGATTATTTCAGTACACTGCAGGAAAATGACTCAGAGCTTTCCAATCTGAAGCAACTAGTGCAACACACCCCAGATAACACTTACCAGCATACACCCTTTCTCACACTCACTATACAGAAAGACATGCTATATGTGAAGAAGGAGAAAGGATTGGTTATAGCTATCCCCAGAGCTCAAGGGAACCATTGGATGCAGTGGGTTCATGGAGCAGGTCCCATGGGGCACCCTAAAACTGAAGAGATGCTGGCAACCCTGAATATGTTGGTCTGGTGGCCAGAAATGAAACATGACATACAGGATCATGTGGCCTCATGTGTAATTTGTGCTTCATTTGGGAGACAACCTAAAAAGAAAAGGGGACAGCTGATGAGAGCGCCACCACGGGGCCCATTTGAGAGACTACAGATAGATCATGTGGGCCCTCTTCCTTTAACAGCTAGGAAAAGCAGATTTTTTACTCACGGTAGTCGATTCCTTTTCTCATTGGGTATAAGTATTTCCAGTATCAGATCAAACTGCCAGAACCACTGCTGAGGTCTTAACTATGCCATTTTTTACATGTTGGGGAATTCCTAACACTATTGAATCTGATAATGGTCCTGGCTTTTGTTTCTCAGCTAGTCAAGGAATTGTTTGATTTTCTAGGCATAGAACAGCAATTGCACATTTCGTACCATCCCCAAGCAGTGGGGCAGGTAGAACGTATGAATCAAACAATCAAAGCACATCTCAGCCCTATGCTGAATCTGACAGGGAAAAATTGGAATCAGGCCCTCCCTTTGATCCTTATGCGTATTAGAGCCAATGTCTGTAAGTCCACTGGTTTTGCCCCCTATTAAGCCTTAATGGAAAGGCCAATGCCTCGATGGGAAAACCTGCTACACCCTTTTCTCCCTGAGGCTCAGACTGTAGTTCTTGCAAATGAGTGGATGAAATCCCTGCAAGAACACCTAAAAGAAATCCAGACCACTGTGCTGGCAAACACAGAAAAGGCTAGGGATTATCTACAGGAGGTGCAGGCCAAAGATTCTGATTTACGACCAAAGTGGGGAGTAAGGTCATGCTCCTAAACCCTAGACCAAATCTCCCCTTTGGCACAGCAAAGTGGGATGGACCATACTTGGTTACAGATACCTTAGGCCCAAGTCTATGTTAGATCCTAAGGCCAGACAACCAGCGATGTTGGAAACACATCACTCAGTTGAAACCATATGGATAATGAGTGGTTACCAGTTTCTGTTCTCAGATTCCACCTGAATACAGCAGACGACTGATTCCGGAATACAGCACAGAAGGCTGCCCCCCCCCCAAACAAAAGATGTTTGAAAAGTGGTAACTATAGTAGTCACTCATGACGTATAGTATCTGTATAGTTGATACACGCATTCAATGGTGGTAATAATACTTAGTAAACATTATTTCTGTTGAGGTGGTATATCAAACATATAAACGGCGAGTGACCGACTCACTCGCAAATGCGCAGTAGAGACTTCCCTCTCTGTCCCGCCCCCGTGTCAATACGTGATAAGGGGGGGCGGGACAGAGAGGGAAACTGCGCCGCCGCGGTTGCTACTGCCCCCCCCCCCCCACTCAGAGGCGCCGCCGCCACCCCTTCACCCGGCCCGGGCCCTCTCTTCCCTTCTGAACTTACACATCCATTCGCCGAATGCAGCAACGCGCATTAGCTGAGCTGCCCCTTCCTTCTCTGCCTGTGTCCCGCCCTCGCTGACGTTACGTCACAGGAGGGCGGGGCCACAGGCAGAGAAGGAAGGGCCCACGGCAGCTCAGCTGATGTGCCTTGCTGCGTTCGGCAAATGGATGTGTAAGTTCAGAAGCGAAGAGAGGGCCCGGGCCGGGTGGAGGGGTGGCGGCAACTCCGAGGGGGGGGGGGGAGCGGTGGCGACCTCGCGGGGGGGGGGAAGAAAACCCCCAATATCAGCCCGTTTTTACGGGCTCAACGGCTAGTAAGTTTATAAGTAGGTTAGTTATTGTACTGTAATAATCAGTGTGCTTCTAGTATGGCACATTTTCTGTTTAGTGTGGTATGTGTTCTCCTTTACCCAAATCTCATTACAGGAACTATCGTCCAAATATGCACAACTGGTTGGGCCAATTCCACAGATGGGGTATATCGTTATTAAGAAATACCCCCACCATTCCCTGAAGGAAAAGACCTGGTTATCCTGAGTTTCTGTTCGGCGCAAGACAGACCAGTCTACTATTCCTTAAACATCACTCACGCAAAGTGGGCTCCACCAATTTCCACTTCCCTAGAAAGAACACAAGAATTGATTGCACCTGCCTTGATTCAGTACAATAGTTCCTGTCAGGATAAAGGGACTTGGCAGATCACTTATACATGGATTCAAAGTAATCAACGACACATTACTGAGACTTCTTTCTTTTTTGATGTACTTTGTTTACCTAACACCCCTCCTCCCACCTCCCCTACCACTTCAGCTCCTCCTATTCTGTACCTCTCAGATATTAATTTGTTCCAGGAGGGGAAAACATTTCAGATTAAATACGATGCACCCCATGATGTTTTATATGATGTAGAATACCACTTTCTTACTTGGAATCTGTTTCCTAAAATATTTCTAGTCACTACCAAATATCCAAACTGCTCTCAATTTGTTGCCAAACACATACATATGCTTAATACGTGGTTGGATATGCAGTCAGTCACACCCCCAGCCAATCCCTCTAGATACAAGCGGGAATTATTGGACACCATTTTAGGGGACACAGGAACTGCACTGGGAGCCCTTAATAAAAGTGATATAGAGGTGCTCCGGAATAAGATGGGATCCACAGCTCAACATGCTTCTGAAGGGTTTACCTCACAACATATTATTAATGAGGCTTCAGCTAAACTATCTAATGTAACTGTAGATACCTTTGCTCTTATATCACCCATTATAGAACAGAAAATTGTGGCTTTAGCACATGAAGAATACAGGTTGGGAAAGACTATTTCATGGGCTATGGCCTGTGATCAAATACAGATTAAGCTTATTACTATCGTAAAGGAAATTCTGATCACGTCTAAGTTAGGCCACTGGCCACCATCTCTTGTTCAGATGGCTAGCACCAAATTACCAGAATTTGATATAGCTCACCTTGATTGGTGGACGGTTAATGTTCCAATCTGTTCACAACAAGGATGCTCTATCTGTACTTTGATCCCATGGTCAGGACAACATACAGTTATATACCCTGTTGTTAATATTGGTGTGCAAGTTAATAATGTGATAATGCATCCTTTGGACCATCTCGCATGGGTGCAGCCCCTGGACAATGACTGGACATCATTCAAACCAATGGACCCTAGCCTGTGCCAGCGGACACCCTTTCATTTCCAGTGTGAACCTCATCAGTTTAAAGAGAGTGACAGCTCCTGCTGGAACAATTCATCCTCCTGTACTCTGACTGCCAAACCTTTGCATTCACCCACTGTCTCACATAGGGTGTACTACCTTGGAGCTGGACACTTGTTTTAATCTGTTCTTTCCTCAAAATATTTCTTTTTCCATTGCTCCCGCCTCCCTAAGAACACTTTGCTGTACAGTTCGAACTATTTACAGAACAATACTTGGTGCAGTCACACACCGCTGTCTCCATCACCATTAATGAGACAACATATTCTGCACCTCTGGTTACCAATGCCTCTTGACATTCCAGATTTTATTCCATAAACTGTACATCCACTCCCTCTGGGCATGGGAGAAGAGACTTTACACAAACTACTAAACTCCACTGAACTCCATGCCTATATGGACCATTTGAAAACAACCTCCACAGAAGTGAATCATACCATCACCTATGAGAATGGACAAATTAGACAAACTGTTCAAAATTTGCTACAAGACTCCCATGTCTCAGCATGGGAATTATTCCTTGGATATTCACCTACAGCTGATCATGTCTTTAATGTTTTAATTCACCTATCATTATTTTAACTGGTGTACAAGTATTGCTATGCATTGTTATAATTTTCATGTGCTGTAAACTTAGACATATGTACAACTCTTTGCAAAGTTTAACCTATAAAATACCCTCACCCCTGTAAGGCAGCCATACACACAAATACACACACTACTTTCCTTCCCATCTGAAATCTTTTACACTACTTTCTTCCCAGCATTAACATTTTAATCTGGCACATTAATTTGGCTTTTTTAAAGTCCCATCATCTACTTTGGAACCACTCTAGTCTGGCAGGTTAATTTGGGCTTTATACCAGGCATCCTGGTACCTGTAGGCCTTAACCTCCAAAATGCCTGCATCCCGTATGCACTGTCCATTCTCTAAGACGGGTAAGAGGTGGCATATTGGGTTATCCCCGCCCACTAGTGACTGCCCAACCTAAGGCACGAGGCTTGGACTCATAAGGCATAAGGGGTCTTAAATATCTCACTATTGTGGCGATATGAAAAAGTAGGACAGGGGACCTGCTAGAACTAGCAGGAACAATATAACTGGAGGTATGGGAACATGAACAGTCGTCACTACAGTGACAGATCAAGTATCCAGGTTTGCTTCCATCTTGCCTCCATGCACAAAAAAAAAAACAAAATAAACTGGTGGAGATGTCAGGACTGCTGGACATACTTAAATTAATATGAAACCAACTCCTGATAACTCCCCCTCCCTCAGGAATCACTAAGTATGGCAAATGGACCAAATGTTGCCCAGCTGGCTGCTAGCCTTGTGTTTTCTTGATTACCCCTAATTATTACTACTACTATTTAACATTTCTAGAGCGCTACAAAGTGTACGCAGTGCTGTACAAACACAGAAGAAAGACAGTCCCTGCTCAAAGAGCTTACAATCTAATAGACAAAAAGTAAAGCATTTAAATTAAAAATATTTAAGCAGTCAAGCACAAGAGAACAGTCACAGAAGGACTGAAGATGTTGAAGGGTGGTCAGTGTGATTAGGTGTAACTCTGGTTGGAGTAGTGGGAGAAGGTGATAGAAGAATAGAAATGGGTGATGTAAAAGTAATGAGTGGGTTGATAGGGAGGTTATATAAGACATGTCACTCTAGGGGTGGGTGGGTAGAGGGGTAGGGAGGGCGGGACTAAGTCTAAAGCAGGAGAAGGTATTCTCTGCAGCCTATCTGTGAGATGGAAAATGCTCTCTGAAGCTGCTGCTATAAGTTGTTAGTTTTCTCTCCCTGAAAGAGATCCAAGCCACACCCACGAAGTTCAAACTGTCTGAGGGAGGGTGAGGGGAGGAAATTAACATACCTATGTCCTCTCTGGGCATCTGGGAGCAGGGCTCTCAGTGAGAACAAAGAAAGCCAGACAGATAGCCTCCAAACCTAGGGACTTCAAAGAGTAAAACCTGTGAAAATGGTCACCTTGACTTCCGGAAGGTACTCTGGAGTTTGTAAAGGAAAGAGCTGGCAAAGGCTGGGAAGAAAGGAAGTTGTTTTGATCCCTCTCTGTTCCTGTTAGATATATATAGAGAGAGCAGAGCACATGACTCTGGGCTGGCAGTTTTTCTCTCTTTCTCTCTCATATACCCACATACATCTTCAGCCACCAGAGCCCCCAGCACTGCCCCCCACCCCCCTTTCTCCTTCAGCCCTACTCAGAGCACATGGCTCTGCTTTCTTAGGCTCTTTCTTTCTTTCTCCACACACACACACACCTTCAAGCCCTACCTCAAGGCTTCTCTCTTTCTCTGCACCCCCCTATTCTTACCTTTCTCTCATTGATTCCGATCTAAACCCACACACACACAGATACCTGTACTAAGTGCTGTGAGCCTATATATGTACATTCAATATACTTTCTATATATATCCAAACCCGTGTGGATTGTGTATTCTTTGGGAACCCACTGCCTCTGTGAACTGGACCCGGGACCGTACCTAGACAATAATTGCTGACACCGTTCTTCTAATCTTTCATTGCAAACAGAGTACTCTTGACTTTTGGAAAGAGAAAAAAGCCTATATTCTGTGCCTGCTCCTTCCTTTGTTCTTCCCTCCCTTACCTTCCTCCCCGTTACGACGCTAAGGAGATTCTCCATAGGCCTGCTCTAGGCCTTTCCCTCCTCCAGCTTTTGCCTTCGGCTGTAACTTCCTGTTTTGCAAAACAGGAAGTTGCATCAGAAGGCGGGAGTCAGCAGAGCCGACCTGTGGTAATCATTGGTTTTTATTTTTTACCGTAGGAGCAAAGTTTTTACCACTCCCGCAGGGCAATAAAAAGTTTTGCTCCCGCACCCACAGTAAACATTAGAAAAAAACTGTTCCCACTGCGGATTTACCGCGGGTCCCCGTGTCATTCTCTAGGACTGACACCGGCTGCACATATTTCAGGACATGGTTATCCACGCCTACCCTAGCTAACATAATATTCAAGCACCTTTCTGACCTCGTGTGCAATTTTTTAAAAATTAGTCTCCTTATTTTCTTACTCCGTTGCTCTATGTTATCTATACGTTTCATCTTTGCTTATATCCTTTGCCATCTATTAAAATGTTTATTATGTATTGTACTTACACCCTTTGCTGTCTCTATTAAAATGTTTATGTACTATGTTGACATTGTAATGTAGTATACTATGCCATACTTCATATTGTTATTTGAATATTTTTACTGCTGTAATTGCCTGTTGCCTATGTTTGACTTATTGTTGCTGTACACCACCTTGAGGGAATTCCTTCAAAAAAGGCGGTAAATAAATCTTAATAAAATAAGTAAAAAGTTAAAATAGTGCATCCTTCTGGACAACATTTATTGATACTTGATATACTGCCTATTGCATTCATCTGAGTGATTTAACAAATATTAAAAACAAAATAATATATTTAAAGAAAAGTGTAAAAAAAAGTTATATCATTATATCATAAGAGAAATGGAAGAAAAAAAAATTAAACGGTATTATTGAACACATGTCCAGAAGTTCTCTTATTTCTTTTTCAAACAGCTTTTGAAGACCTTGTTTAAAGTTTGCTAAAGATGATTTCAATTGTAAATAATCCGGTAAACAATTTCAAACTGTTGGTATTGTTATACTGAAGATGGACTGTCTTATAAAGTCAAAATGTACAATCCAGAAAGAAGGAACTGTTAAGTTTAATGAGAACTTAACATTCTAGCTGGAGAAGAAGGAATTACTAAACAAAATAAAAAAATTTTTTTAAAAGGATCACCATCATGATTAATTTTGAATGTTAATATGGTTAATTTAAAACAAAATCCTTGAAGAAATACGTAGCCAATGCTCAGCTTTCAAAAATAGGGTTACGTGATCAAATGTGTGTGATCCAGTAAGAGATTTAACAGATGTGTTTTGGATAATTTGTAAACGTCAAATATCTAGGGCACATACATCTTGCAAACAGAACATTACAGTAATTCAATTTACTCATAACTAATGAGTGAATAATAGCAGCTGAATTCTTTGTTAGCAAACTGGCCCATCCAGGGACATCAGACCCAGAAACTACAAAGTAGAAACAGTAATTACAATCTATTGTGCTAAAGAGAAAGTGGACTTTCCTGCCTGCTCTAAAGTCCTAAAGCCTGTTTTCCTTGAATTAATTTGAGTAAGCTTTTATGCATGGAATATTCATTTCAGCAGCAGGGATTCAAAAACTGTGGGTAGAGAGGTGTGGTAGCCGTGTTAGTCCACTTTTAAAGGTAATCAATAGAAATAAAACAAAATAAAACATGGAAAAGAAAATAAGATGATACCTTTTTTATTGGACATAACTTAATACATTTCTTGAGTAGCTTTCAAAGGTTGCCCTTCTTCGTCAGATTGGAAATAAGCAAATGTTGGTGCATGACAGTATATATAAGTGAAACATCAAAGCATTTCAGTAGCAGTCTAACAGGATGGGGGTGGATAGGTGAGAGACAGGAAGAGTCGGGTGGATGAGGGACAGGGAGATATGCATGGAGACAGGAGGGTGACAAAGCAGTACAATTTTATGGTTTATAATGGGCTAGAAAACCCAGATCTTAGTTAAGTCCTGTCTGGTGGGTGTCAAAATATTTAATCATTCTGACTTCAAAGGTCTTACGTTCCTGTATTGTTTTAAAGTTCGCTTTAAGGATTCTTACCATGAAATCACTGGTATAGTGTTCTGGTTTTGTAAAGTGCTGCCCCACAGGCGTGACATCTTTATTGGTACTAGCATTTTTCATATGGTGTCTATGTAAATTAAATCTCTTCTTTAGCATCTGACTTGTTTCTCCAATGTAGCAGCCTTCCTTGCATTTTTTACACTGAATGATAAATACCACATTGGAAGATGAGCACATGAAAGATTCCTTGATGTTGAATATTTTTCCTTTGTGAATGACCGTGGGGTCCTGTGAAATGTTTTGGCATAGTTTGCAGCTGGATATATTGCAAGGATGTGTGCCATTCTTTTCTTGTTGAGTCTGTGTTGGGAGCTTACTTCTAATTTTGTTTGTGTTTTAAGTTGGGTGGCTGTCGGAAGGCCAGCACTGGTGGGGATGGGAATAGCTCTTTCAGTAATTCATCCTCCTGGAGTAGAGGCTCCAGATCTTTTATGATTTTTCTTAATTTTTCCAGCTCTGGGGTTGTATGTCACTATAAGGGGGATTCTGTCTGTGGCTTTTTTTTTTCTTTGTACTGTAACAGATTTTCCCTGGGTGTTTTGAGGGAGAAGGCAATATTCTTGGAGATTATTTTGGGGTTGTAGCCTTTCTGTTCGAAGGATGCAGTCAGGATTTCAAAGTGTCTGTCTCTGTCCCCTGGGTCAGAGCAGATATGGTGGTATCTTGTGGCTTGGATGTAAATAATGGATCTTTTTGTATGTGAAGGGTGGAAGCTGGAGTTGTGGAGGTAGCTGCATTTGTCTGTGGGTTTCTTGTATATGGATGTTTGTATATATCCATCGCTGATTGAGACTGTGGCGTCCAAAAAATTGACTTTTTCTGGGGAGTAGTCAATTTTGAATCTGATTGTAGGATGGTATGTATTGAAGAAATTGTAAAATTGTTTCAGAGTTTCTTCCCCCTCAGTCTGGACTGATTTGGACTGAGGGGGAAGAAACTCTGAAACAATGTAGCCAAACTGAAGCGAAGTCGGCCCAAATCAGCTAGTTATCCAGGCAGGGATGAACCCAAATTCCCTGATGCCAGAGGTGTGCAACCACCATCCCTATCACCTTGGAAGACATGCAGGGCACCATAGCCCGGCCAAAAAGCAAAGCCCAAAAATGAAAGTACCACCCCAACACACAGAAGCACGATATTTCTTGTGATGATCTACAATGGGGAAGTGAACGTAGGCCTCTGTGAGGTCCAAGGAAGTCAAGAACTCCTCCGGCCGCACCAAGACGATGACTGAGCAAAGCATTTCCATCAGGAAGCGCTGGACTCGCAGACAAGCATCCACTTTCTTGAGGTACATGAAGAAGTGAAAGGAATCACCCTTCTTTGGGACCATAAAATAGATGGAGTACCTGTCCAGGCTGCGCGCCAACGGCAGAACAGGTTCCACTGCTCCTATAATCGCAGAGATGCTAAAGGGTGAGAGCGATAGCCTTTTAAAGAGGTCATGAAGATGTCTGGAACCAGACAGGTGAACTCTATGGAGTACCCCGTTTCGACCACCTCCAGAGACCACTGATCTGAGGTGACGCAGATACACTCATTGTGAAAGACAGCCTGCCTCCCACTGGAAATAAGAGCCCAGTGTACCCTTGAAAGGACTCCTGCTTGAAGGACCTACTCTGTCCCCCTCCTGGACCAAAGAGTGCAGAAAGGACCTGAAGTGGCCTGCCCTCTTGAGGCTGAGGATCACTGTGCACTTTTGCTGCAGCTCAGGGAGACAGAGAGCCACGCCTACCCCATATCCTTCAACAACTTCTCCAAGTTACCACCAAAGAGCAAACACCCCGTAACGGGCAGCTGACTCAAAAGCTTCTAGGAAGCTGCATCCGCACCCAGTGGAGAAGCCACAACCAACAGTGACCCCCCCCCCCCCCCAATACTGCTACCAAGTAGGAAGCCAGACGGACCAGATCAAAGAGGATGTTTGCCCAAACAGGCTGTCCCATCTCCAAGCGAGAAATCTCTGGGGACCCCAGCAACCACTAGAGCCAATGCAAATGGAGCTATATAACCACCATAAATAGGAGCCTGTATGCTAGGGCCCCCACCAAAAATGAGTCCCTTTTAGAATAAAGACAAATATTTTGGACATACGTTTTCATCCTGGTGTTCTTTGTGGAAGTGTCTCATTGGAAGAAGAACACAGTGGTGAGGCTGGGAGGGGAAATGTGGGAAGGAAGGAAGGGAGGGAAGGAAGGAGGGAAATACACTCAAGAAGGATTTAGGGTGTGGGGTGGGAGAATTATTTTTTTTGAGAGGGGATTTTGGCAATTTTATGAAGCCTGGTACATAATTGCAGAGAGTAGTGATATTACTGACAAAGTCCTAATCACAATGATAGTGTGTCACCTCAACTTAGTATACTAAAAGGTTCCACAATTGGATAGTGTCCCTTAATGAGAAGGGAATAAATTCACCTAGCAAGCAATGTTTATTATTTAGAGAACTTTTGCACCCGAGTCTGGATATAGCTTATATACAAGAAACACACAAGTGACACTTTTGCTTTACCAAAAAACATACTTGCATATATATCTGAGCTGTATCAAAGGGGGCCACCAAAAAAGAGAGGCAACAATACTAATTCACCGGGATTTGCCATGGCAGGAGAAAGGGTCAGAAAAATAAAAGAGGGGAGGATACTTATGGTATGAGGAGAAATCATGGGAATCTCAGTCTCTTTATTCAATATCTATGCCCCAATGAAAATCAAGTACCATTTTGGTAACAGGTCTTGGATTTGTTAAATACAATGTCCTCTTGGGTGGGGACTTCAATATGGTATTTAAATCCACAGACTGACTTGCTTCCATTTAGGCCACCAAATCCAAAAGGGGTTAATATAAACTTACTGATACATGTAGAACAATTAATCCTTAATTGAGGGATTAAACTTTTCACTCAAATGTATATCATTGATTGTCACTCTAGGTTAGATATGTTTTTGGGAGGGACTCCTTTTGGTTAAACAGAAGGAAGACGAGCATCATTAAAACTATTATGTGGTCTGACCACGCCCCCATATTGGTTGAATGTACATTACACTTGATCTTAATCAAAAGACAAAAAGCAATGGCTTAAATGAGTATTAAAGGAGGATAGTGTAACATAGAGGGGCATAATCGAACTGGGCACCCTGGCGAAGGGGCGGGACAACCCGTATTATCGAAACAAGATGGGCGTCCATCTTTCATTTCGATAATACGGTCGGGGACGCCCAAATCTCAACATTTAGGTCGACTGAAATGTTGAGATCGCCGACCTTAGAGACGGCCAGCCTCAGTTTTCGCCTATAGTGGAAACCGACGGCCATCTCAAAAACGGCCAAATCCAAGCCCTTTGGTCGTGGGAGGAGCCAGCATTCGTAGTGCCCTGGTCCCTCTTACATGCCAGGACACCAACCGGGCACCCTAGGGGGCACTGCAGTGGACTTCACAAATTGATCCCAGGTGCATAGCTCCCTTACCTTGGGTACTGAGCCCCCCAAACCCCACTCCCCACAACTGTACAACACTACCATAGCCCTTAAAGGGTGAAGGGGGGCACCTAGATGTGGGTACAGTGGATTTCGGGTGGGGTTTGGAGGGCTCCCATTTACCACCACAAGTGCAACAGGTGGGGGGGATGGGCCTGGGTCTGCCTGCCTGACGTGTAATGCAGTACCCACTAAAAACTGCTCCAGGGACCGGCATACTGCTGTGATGGAGCTGGGTATGACATTTGAAGCTGGCATAGAGGCTGAAAAAATGTTTTTTAATTAGTTTTTTTGAACCCCTGGTAAGAGGGGTGAGACCCCGTAAGTGTCTGATCAGCCTGACAATGAAAGTTATGTTTAATGTAACATTGTATAATGCGGAGGGGGGAGGGAGAGACGTAAGGAAGTCGAGGTCCTAATTGGTGGACCTGAGAATAAGGGATACAGGATTTGGGGGGGGGGGAGGGGGTGGGGGGAGGGAAGAGGGATGCAAGCAGGACACAAGTCTTAATTAGAAAGGATGTAGAACATAACAGTGAAGCTGGCACAGAGGAGGTGCAAGTGGGGGGGGGGCAGAGGCTGGGATGTCCCCCTCGATTACAACAGTGGACATCTATGGATATAGGCACACACCTTCAAATCCAAGAATAGTAAGAATACTAACGTGGAATGTAGGCGGAGTTAATTCGCCAATCAAACGCTCTAAGATTTTACAACAACTAAATAGGCAGAAAGCAGACATAGCACTCTTACAGGAGACGCATCTGAACCAGATTGAACATGCCAAGCTCAGCACCTGGTGGGTTGGGGATTGTATAGCAGCAAATGCACAAGGTAAAAAGGGAGGAGTAGCGATACTAATTAGAAAAGGCATAGCCTCGGTAATTAATCCACTTCTGATTGATACTGAAGGCCGTTATGTTATAATGGAAGTGGTAGTTGGGAGACAGAAACTGCTAATCTGTAATGTTTATGCTCCAAATAGATACGATAGGAAGTTCTATCAAACTTTGATTAATTTTCTGATCAGGCAACCGCACGCAGCTATAGTGCTGGGGGGTGATTTAAATGCAGCTTGGGACCCCTCTCTGGACAGATCAGCCCCGGAGACGGCCTCTTCATGTTATAATAATAGAGGCCTCTTACAATTGAGCCAGATGCTAGGCCTGGTTGATGTGTGGCGGGTGCTGCACCCAGGTGAGAAAGACTATACACACCTGTCGCGGGCCCACTCCACTCAGTCGAGAATTGACTATATTCTGACATCACGTCAGATGTTTGGGGAAGTGACAACAGCAGAGATAGGACCGTACATGGTGTCGGACCATGCCTGGGTTAAGATAGAATGGATACCAAGTGGTACAACCCCACAGAAATATAAATGGCAATTTCCCCTGGAGTTCAGCTCAGATCCAGTGCTTAAAGGTAGATTACAAGCTCACTGGGCGGAATATAGCACTCATAATCACGAACACATAGAAGACCCAGTTTTGTTTTGGGAAGCGGCTAAGGCGGTTCTTAGAGGCGAAGTTATAAGTCACATGCACTTTGTGAGGAAGACACGAGATAGAAAGATCTTGCGTTTAAGCAACCAACTTTGTAAGACACGGAGGAGATATGGGGAGACACACGCAATAGGTGATAAACAACAAGTGTTAGAGCTTCAAACCGCCTTAAATGTACTTTTGCAAGAAAGGGCACACAAGTCACAGCTCTACTATAGATATATGCTTTATAAACACGGTAATAAAGCAGGCAAGTTAATGTCAAAAATAATTAACCCCCGGGGAGGGACTAAGAACATTTTGGCACTGAGGCAAAGGGGGGGAGGGCTCCACACATCAGATAAAGCAATATGTGAAACTTTTCGGGCCTTTTATCAAGGGCTGTACGCTTCCCCAGAGGAAAACGGTCTGTTAAATCAGATGTATTTAGAAAATCTGGCTTTACCAAAGCTCACAATACAAGAGTTGGACAGTCTCAATCAATTAATTACTGAGGATGAAGTCAGTCTAGTTATTGCCCGCAGCCCGCGACTAAAAGCCCCGGGACCTGATGGTTTAAGGGGAGAATTCTATAAATTAATGGAAGGAGGAGTTATACCTGCAATTACTAGATTTTTGAACCAACTGATAGAGAGACAGAGGTTACCCCCAGACTTGAATAGGGCTCAAATAATAGTCTTGTTGAAGCCGGGGAGGGACCCTCTAGAGCCGACATCGTACCGGCCTATCTCCCTATTAAATTATGATACCAAGTTGTTGGCAAAAATCTTGGCTAATAGACTGGCGAGGCTGCTCCCAAGGTTGATTCATGAAAGTCAGGTGGGATTTGTGGGAGGTAGAGCAGTGAGTAAAAACTTGAGAGCAATACTGACATCACTAGAACACAGCTCGCAGGCGAAGGTAGCATCATTGCTGATCAGCTTTGATGCGGAAAAGGCCTTTGATAAGGTTCACTGGAAGTTCCTTTTTGATACGCTGGAACATTATGGATTTTCAGGGAGATTTGTTGAGGCAATTCATGCTTTATATGCCAACCCATGTGCCACCCTGAGAGTAAACGGGATAGAATCGGAAAGTTTCTGTATTAGGAGGGGCACAAGGCAGGGGTGCCCATTGTCCCCTCTTCTCTTTGTTTTGGTTTTAGATCCCCTTATCAGAGATATCATGGCAAACCCTTTGATCCGGGGAGTTGGCTTAGGGACCCACATGTTTAAGATTGCAGCATTTGCGGATGACATTTTGGTACATCTCACAAACCCAAGGGAATCCTTAGACACGTTATTGGAAACCTTTCGTGAATATGGCGATTACTCAGGTTTCCGTATTAATCTAGACAAATCAGAAGCGCTGGCTTCGCCAGAGGTGAACCAGAGGGACTGGGTTCCTGAATTTCCGTTGAGATGGGCTAGAGAGTCTTTTAAATATTTAGGAATCCGACTCACAATGAATACATTAGATTTATATCAGTTGAATGTTAAAATCTTACTGGAATATACTAAAGCTAAATTGGACTCTTGGATGAGTTTGCCACTGTCATTAATGGGACGGATACATGTAATACAAATGGTGTTGTTTCCGCGCTGGTTGTACGTTCTTCAAACTTTACCCATACGCCTATCGCGGTCTGATTTGAGGCGGATGATGCGTCTTTTTAGTAGATTTTGTTGGGCAGGAAAAAAAGCCCAAAGTTAGCCAAAATCTGTTAATAGGGAGCTGGAGACAGGGGGGAATGGGTATCCCGGATGTGTTCCTATATAATCAGGCGTGTTTGCTGCGCCACTTAGGAGATGTGGTGAATGCCACACAATATTACACACCTATGGGCTTGGAGGAAGCTTTTTTTTCTCCCTATGACATATTAGCACTGCTCCATTTACCTCGTAGTCAGCTCCCTTCTAAATTTAAAAAAAGTATAATACTGCAGCCCCTTCGGGAGGCGTGGCAGTGGTGGATGCGGCAAATGGGGGGCCACCCACACGTTACAGATCAAATCCCAATCGTAGGCAATCCTGTTTTTGAAGCAGGGATAGATAACCCGACATTTGGCAGATGGCAAGGGCTGGGCATCACAAGATTGGAACACCTATTATTGGACAATGGGGAAATGATAACATTTGACGCCATTCAAGATAAAGTGGGATCAGCTTGGGGCAATAGATTTGCCTATGCACAGGTCCGACACTATGTGAAATCCCTGAGCCAAGTACCCCTGAGAGGGCGGATGGGGGAGCTGCTAAGGGTTTTTTTTGAGGAGTTACAGATAGAGAAACAATCTGTATCAGCATTGTATGGGGCACTGGCTAGGCGTAGGTCCCAGAGGCAATATGTTGATCTTAAGCGAAAATGGGAACAAGATCTGGGGACCTCCCTGGCAACATGGGATGTGTCAGCTACCTTGAAGGGCATCCGGGCGTTGGTAACAGATGAGAGGCTGAGGGAGTGTGGTTATAGAGTGGTCCTACGGGGGTATATGTCTAGAACACAACTGGCTCATATGTTGGGGCCGGACAACTCGGGGTGTTCTAAATGCGGAGGGGGTCCCAGCTCGTTATATCATGCATTATGGCAATGCCCCAAGGTGCGCATGTTTTGGCAGAGGGTAAGAGGGTTTTTGATTCGATTGGGGAACAGAGTTCAAGGAACGGAGCAGCAGTTTCTGTTGGATCAACCAAGAGCGTTTGCTCCATTAGGCGCCCCTGCTATAATGTTATGCAGGAAGCTGAGCTTGGTAGCGCGGAAATGCATTATGCAATACTGGGTCTCATCGGAAGGACCAGTTTACTGGCATTGGCGCAATCAGGTGCATCTTCTGGCCTCTTGGGAGGCTAGGGATTCAAAACAATCGCCTAAACGTAGAGTGCGCTTTCTACAGATTTGGACACCATACCTGCAAATACTCAGCCCACGGGGACGTAGTCTGCTTGTCAATGCCTGAAATAGCGGTATATTGGAGAGTAAGGGCACCATGTAGTAGTAAATTAGTCTAGAGTGGATCTGCTTGCAAGGGGGAGGAGGTACTGGGTGGGGGGCTGGAGGGGTTGAGTGTGATGTATATGGCTAAAGCCTGGCAGTGCTCTAGAGCTTTAATGTTTCATTTTCTGATATTTGTGATAAGCACTATCTTACCTAATGAAGTATTCAAGTGTATGATATTAGGAACAGGAGTCATTTAAAACCTAATGTTAACATGGGCCAAGGAATCGTTAAGAGGGGGAGGGGGGAGAAAAATGGGGACGAAAAGTGTTTGGCGAAGTTGAATATGTTGCAAGAATGCTGTTTTGTATATCAAGCAATGCTATATGCATATTCTACACTACTTTGTATTGTGATAATCGTTAATAAAAGTTTAAACATAATTAGTTTTTTTGGGTGAGAGGGGGTTGGTGACCACTGGGGGAGTAAGAGGAAGTGATCCCCGATTCCCTCCGGTGGTCATCTGGCCAGTTCGGGCACATTTTCGAGGCTTGGTCGTGAACAAAAATGGGACCAAGTAAAGTCGGCCAAATGCTCGTCAGGGGCCCCCTTCTTTTTTCCATTATTGGCAGAGGACAGCCATCTGTTAACCATGCCCCCGTCCCGTCTTCGGTACACTGCCGACACGCCCCCTTGAACTTTGGCCGTCTCTGCGACAGAAAGCAGTTGAGGCCGGCCAAATTGGCTTTCGATTTGGCCGATTTGGCCGCCCCTGAGAGGACGCCCATCTCCTGATTTCTGTCGGAAGATGGGCGCCCTTCTCTTTCGAAAATGAGCTGGTATAGTAGCATAGTAGATGACAGCAGAGAAAGACCTGCACGGTCCATCCAGTCTGCCCAACAAGATAAACTCATATGTGCTACCTTTTGTGTATACCTGACCTTGATTAGTATCTGCCATTTTCACGGCACAGACCATAGAAGTCTGCCCAGCACTAGCCCCGCTTCCCAACCACCAGCCCTGCCCTCCACCACTGGCTCTGCCACCCAATCTCTGCTAAACTTCTGAGGATCCATTCCTTCTGAACAGGATTCCTTTTTGTTTATCTCATGCATTTTTGAATTCTGCTACCGTTTTCATCTCCATCACCTCCTGCGGGAGGGCATTCCAAGCATCCACCACTCTCTCCGTGAAAAAGTACTTCCTGACATTTTTCTTGAGTCTGCCCTCCTTCAATCTCATTTCATGTCCTCTAGTTCTACTGCCTTCCCATCTCCGGAAAAGGTTTGTTTGCGGATTAATACCTTTCAAATATTTGAACGTCTGTATCATATCACCCGTTTCTCCTTTCCTCCAGGGTATACAAGTCTCTCCTCATACGTCTTGTAACACAAATCCCATACCATTCTTGTAGCTTTTCTTTGCACAGCTTCAATTCTTTTTACATCCTTAGCATATACGGCCTCCAAAACTGAACACAATACTCCAGGTGGGGCCTCACCAACGACTTATACAGAGGCATCAACACTTCCTTTCTTCTGCTGGTCACATCTCTCTCTATACAGCCTAGCAACCTTCTAGCTACGGCCACTGCCTTGTCGCACTGTTTCGTCGCCTTCAGATCCTCAGATACTATCACCCCAAGATCTCTCTCCCCGTCCGTACATATCAGACTCTCACCGCCTAACACATACGTCTCCCGTGGATTTCTACTCCCCAAGTGTATCACTTTGCATTTCTTCGCATTGAATTTTAATTGCCAAACCTTAGACCATTCTTCTAGCTTCCGCAGATCCTTTTTCATGTTTTCCACTCCCTCCCGGGTGTCCACTCTGTTACAAATCTTAGTATCGTCCGCAAAAAGGCAAACTTTACCTTCTAACCCTTCAGCAATGTCACAAATATATTGATCAGAATCGGCCCCAGCACCAATCCCTGAGGCACTCCACTACTCACCTTTCCCTCATCCGAGCGAATTCCATTAACCACCACCCTCTGTCAACCAGTTCCTAATCCAGTTCACCACGTCAGGTCCTATCTTCAGCCTGTCCAGTTTATTTAAGAGCCTCCTGTGGGGAAACGTGTCCAGTGCCTCTAGAAAAATTTGGAGACTCAATGAAAGTCTCTTACAATGCAAAGAAATCAGGGAGGATATACGGAAAACCATTACAGACTATCTTGAATTTAATGACACAGGCAAAGTCAGTGACATCATCTTATAGGATGGATTAAAACTGTCTTTCAGGGAATATTCATTAAGTAGGAACCTAGAATTAAAAAGAAGAAATGGGTAAAAGAGAACAAGATTTCAAAACAACTTAAGGATGCCATGAGTGGGAAAGTGCGGGGTACAAATGTAACAACAAAAAAAAAAAATTAGATTTCCAATACCAAATGTCAAGACAGAAAAAGTATAGACAGGAGGCTGATACACTTAGAGCTACCCTACAAGAAATGCAATTGGAGGACTTAGCCCACTAGCTGCTACAACAACATTATGAATAGGGGAATAAGTCTGAAAAAATATTAACAAATAAATTGAAAAAGGTTCATATAAGAAATATTATTACCAAAATAAGAGGTAGTAGAAGGGGAGCTGCTTTACAAAGTAGAGTTAATTCAGAAGAGTTTTATCAACATTTATATGCTAAAGAACAGACGGATTAGGACAGACTCCCAATTCTTATCTGAGGTTACACTCCCCATGATACCGTCAGAATGGAGTAAGAAATTAGATGAGGACATAATGATGGATGAATTGGCAGTGACCTTTCAAGCAGACACCCTTTCTCACTGGTTATGATCTAATCTGAATCTACAACAAAAAAAATGCTTCCAGGGATCTGCATCAATTGGATCAAAGGACATCAGAATCAGAAAATGCAAATTGAAAAATTACTACAGTTTGTGAGTTGTGAAGTTCATATCTTTAGCTTATATTATCTCTAAATTTCTGATTATTGCTGAATCTTCCTCTGCATTAAAAGTTCCAAATAATTTCCCAGGAGTAAAATACAGTCATTTCATTTATGTCTCTACTGAACAGAATTGCCTGCTAGATATTAGTGGGCTTTAAAAACTATTTTACCTTGCTTCAAGATTTAAAAGCACAAAATATTGGTAGAATTAGCTGACCAACTGCATATCTCATTATAAACAAGAAGTCTTTATTGAAGCAAACAACAGAGCGCCTCTTCCTAGGAAGATGACATGTCAAAGGGATTCAGACCCTCATTAAGCACTGTCTGCATAATTAACACTCCACTGTTAATTGCTGCCAAACAAACTGGCTTTTTGTTATACTAAATAGCTAGAGAGCTCTATAATCTTAACTACTTTAAAGAAGAATGTGCTTTGGTCTAGTAAACCAAAAATCTTCATACATCCCAGTAATCTGGGGAATAAGAAACAATAGACTCCCCCATCTGCCTAGAAAACACAAAATTAAGCGGCAAAACTCTTATCTAGCTATACCCACACAAATACTTGTCTACCACCATCAAGTAACCCCTAAAACTACAACCACAAACAGACCAGTACTTGGAAACTTGGGCCTAGTAAATGCTAGATTAGCCAATAAAAAAATTTCCTATGATCCATGTCATCATCAATGAATACCACTTAGGCATTTTGGGAATAACTGAGACCTGGTGGGATTAAAGTGGAGGAGTACCACTGGCTGAACTATGCCCCACAGGATTCACTATCCTGCACCAACCAAAACAAGGGAAGCGGGGTGGAGGGGCAGCAGTCCTGATCCAAGAGACAAACTGCACAGATTCTCCCATCCCTTGCCTGTCTGAGTCAGAATGCCTTCTAATCCAGCTGGGAGACAAAGAACTAATGTGGCTGCTCATAGTCTACAGAGCACTTAACACCACATCTGTGCAAGAACTGTTGAACCTGGTAACTGAGATACCCTAGGTTACTGATTACGGGATACTTTAACCTACCCACTGAAACTCCAGACACCACTACTGTTGCCTTCCTTGATACGATGGCAGTTCTAGGATTCATTCAGGTAATCAAATCTCCAACCCATGAAAAGGACCATTTGCTAGACTTGGTGTTCTGCAAAGGGGTGAACATCTTGGAACCCAAGGCTGGTGGCATAGAGATAAAACCCCTATCATGGGCTGATCATTTCCTAATCATATTTTCTATAAAGGACTACATAAAAGAGATAGGCCCAATCAAAGTTTGGAAGGAAATCCAAGACACAAGAAATCAGACTGCTGAAAACTTCATGGAAGCCTTGTCCTACCCCCATCTGGATGAAAAGATGATAGAAGTGAAAGAACAGGTTTTATTTATTTATTTAGATTTTGCTCACACCTTTTTCAGTAGTAGCTCAAGGTGCATTACATTCAGGTACTCTGGATATTTCTCTGTCCCAGGAGGGCTCACAATCTAGGTTTGTACCTGAGGCAATGGAGGGTTAAGTGACTTGCCCAAGATCACAAGGAGTGGCAGTGGGATTTGAACCGGCCACCTCTGGATTTCAAGACCGGTGCTCTAACCACTAGGCCAGTCCTCCACTGGCAATGGCATTAGAAAAAAAACCGGCCCCTCTAAAGAAGGTCCTATGTTCCACAAACGTTCCCCGCAGTTCTCCTCAGAACTACGGATTGTTAAGTGTCAAGGACAACAACTTGAAAGAAAAAGGTGAAAATCTCACCTAGTTGGAGAGACTCAACTGTAAGAAACACATGGCATTGTACCACCAGGCCTTAACAACAGCCAAAAAACAATATTTTTCTCAACACATAGAACCAAGCAGCTATTTAAAATAGTAAACAGCCTACTGCAAACCCCACAACATAACCAGCCTTCCCAATCACAACTAACTAACAATGATTTTGCCAGTTTGCCAATAAAATTAAAGGTCTCCACCTGGAGACAGTCTCATCAAAGCTCCTACTCATTCGACCAGGTCACAGAGGAAGCTTTTGAAAATAAACTGAAAGGCCTACAACCTGCCCCCTTGATCCCTGCCCAGCAAATAATGTACAATCAGCAGAAACAGGCCTCACTGAAGGAGCCACTAAAATTGTACACTCCTCTTATGGAAGGGCAGCCGCTAACAACACTAAAAAGAGCTGTGGTGTGTCCCCTACTGAAAAAGAGCTCAATGTACCAGGACAAGCTTGAAAACGACCGACCAGTCTCTAACACTCCTTTCCTGGCAAAACTTATAAAACGGACAGTCTACAGTCAATTCAAAGACTGGCTAATTGAAAGTAATTGGCTAGACCCCTGTCAATTTGGCTTCAGACCTGGGTACGAAGAGACAGTTCTTGTGTCCCTTCTTGATGATATGCACAGAAACCGTGATAGGGGATCTGCCTCAATACTAGTGTTGCTGGATTTCTCAGCAGCCTTCAACACCATGGATTATATCATGCTTACAAGACTGGCAGAAACAGGAATCAGTGGCACAGTATTTACTTGGTTCAAATCCTATTTGACAGAGAGACAACAATCAGTTCTGTTCAGCAACAGCACATCATTACCTTAGGCACTGAACTGCAGGGTACCACAGGGATCCATATAGTCTCCCATTTTATTTAATATCTACCTCTGGCTGAGTTGCTTCGGTCAATGGACACAAAATTCTACATCTATGCTGATGATGTGCAATTACTCATACCCACTGACCCAGATCTAACCATAGCTCTGGGTAAACTGACTGCCTGCCTAACTGCAACTCAGGAACGGGCAAACAAACAACTCTGCCTGAACCCAAGTAAGAGAAATTTTTTGGGTACGAAACACAAGTGGACAAATACCTAAACTTCAAAATACCTTTTGGGAAGTATGAACTCCCCCTAAAATCACAGGTCAGGAATCCAGGGATACTGCTAGACTCATCACTCACTCTGATCCTGCAAATTCAAGCAACCTTCAAAAATTGTCTCTATCACTGACGGCAGCTATGATCTCTCTCTCCATATATTGAAAAGACAAGTCTGACCACAATAAGCCATGCCTTGATAATATCACGAGTAGACTACTGTAATGTCCTGTACACTGGCCAAAGCAAAAAGTGTTTATATCAGCTCCCAACTAATTCAGAATGCTGCAGCACAACTGATAGAAGGATGCAAGCAGCGTGACCACATCACACCCTTCCTGCAAAAACTACACTGGCAACCAGTTCCTTACAGGGCTAAATTTAAAACTGTATGTTTGATTTTCAAGGTCCTCAGACAAAATGGGCCAAAGTATTTAACGCATAAGTTAGCCCTTTACACTCCATTGAGACCTTTAGGGTCCTCTCAAGGATCATCAGTATCTGTAACCCTGTCAAAACAAATTTTTATAATGTGATACCCGCCAGCGAGTCTTCTCAGGAGTAGCCCCATACTATGGAATTTACTCTCAGAGGGACTACATATAACTCGAGACTACCTTTACTTCAAGAAGAGGGTGACTGACTATACACTCATTCTGCACCCGGACTAGCTTGCAACACGCAATGTAACTTAGATCAGTTCCTTATCTCTCGCTGAACTAACTTGCCTTGAGTTTAGCTAACCATCTAATTATCCCAACTGACTCTGTACCACACATCTTGTTCCCATCATATATCTGCACTTGGTCCCTCTGCTATATGGTAAGGTGTACTGTAGAAAATCATTAGCACCATATCTCTGTTAGTTGAATGTTCTAATGCACGCTTATTAGGTGTATCATTAGTATTATATCTCTGGTATTTGAATTTGTATATTTTTTATACTGTTTCAAGGTAGTTCTATTATTAAGTTTCACTTTGCTGTTTTCAAGTTTACCTCATTTATTGTATTTACGTTTATACTTGGTTATTTTACTATTGTTATGCTGTTAACAAAATTGTAAGCTTTATGTTAAACTGTAACTGGGCGAATCTCTTCATACAGGCGAATAATAAATCCCAATAAATAAACAAATAAATAAATAAAATGCCTACCAAAGGCCCTGGGCCTTGATGACGTTTCCAATGTTTATAACACATTTTAAAAATCATTTAGCCCCTCTAATGGTTAGTTTTTTTGTGGTCAACTTCCCGAATCTACGAACACAGCTGGTAAAACAAACTTATGTAAACCTGATACCCAACTAACTGTGGATCATACCACCCAAGATCCTTAATAAACTTAGATTTAAAGATTCTCAGAAAAACACTAGGTTTATTCCAGGGTGCCAAATTACAGATAATTTCAAAAAAAAAAAAAGAGGTACTAAACTTGATTTGGGCAGCTACAGTGGAACACCAATCTGCTTTACTGCTTACAGTTGATGCTGTAAACACGGTCAGTCACGTTCAGTGGGGCTTTATGATTGACGTTATGCAGAAACTAGAGGTGGGACAGGGTTACTTATAAAAGCTCAGGGTATTGTATACCAACCCACAGACATATTTAAAAATCAAATGGGGATATACCTGTAATTGGTTTTGTTAAGCAGAGGTACCAGGCAGGGATGTCCCGTGTTTCCCCCTTTATTAGCCCTTGTTATGGAGCCCTTTGTATAGAGAATAAGGGACTTAGACGATGTTGCTGGGACAGAAATAGGTAGGATGTCCCACAAAATATCATTGTTTGGAGAAGATGTTATTCTATCACTCACTAAACCTCATCTGTCCCTCCCAGTAATTATGCAGGAGATGCAGGCATATGGGTCAGTCTCAGCCTTCAAAGCAAACAGATAAAACCAAAGCTATGAATCTCACTATACATAACAATGAATGGAAGAGGACTAAGGACAACTTCCCATTCAAGTGAGTTTCCTATAAAATTACAATATATAGGAATCTTTGTCACTAGAGATCCATAAACACTCTATACAGCTAATTATCTCCCCTTAATAAAGTAAGAGCATATTTGAGAGACTTGTCTAAGGGGGAGTTTTCTAGAAGTGGGAGTTTTCTTAGTTTGGTTATATTGCCATAGTTCGGAAGAACATCCTCCCTAGGCTGCTGTACCTTTTTCAATCGCTGCCTCCTCAAATTTCTACAGAGATCAATGGCAAAAGGCTTTAATTTTATTTGGAATAATACAGATCCTAGAATAGCAAAAACCACTCTAATAAGAAGAAAAGAGCTGGGTGGTCTGGGATCCCTAGTTTATATAATTACTATAGGGTTGGCTCAGTTTAGACATCTATGGGACTGGAGATTATCAGGCTCATTTTCGAAAGAGAAGGACGCCCATCTTTCGATACAATTCAGAAGATGGGCATCCTTCTCACAGGGTCGCCCAAATCTACATAATCGAAAGCCGATGTTGGGCATCCCCAACTGCTTTCCATCGCGGGGACAACCAAAGTTCACGGGGGTGTGTTGGAGGTGTAGCGAAGGCGGGACTTGGGCGTGCCTAACACATGGGCATCCTCGACCCATAATGGAAAAAAAGGGGCGTCCCTGACGAGCACTTGGACGACTTTACCTGGTCCTGTTTTTCTTATGACCAAGCCACAAAAAGGTGCCCAAACTGACCAGATGACCACTGGAGAGAATCGGGGATCACTTCCTCTTACTCCCCCCAGTGGTCACTAATCCCCTCCCACCCTCAAAAAACATCTTTAAAAATATTTTGTGCCAGCCTCAAATGTCATTGCAGCAGTATGCAGATCCCTGGAGCAGTTTTAGTGGGTGCAGTGCACTTCAGGCAGGCGGACCAAGGCCCATCCCCCCCCTACCTGTTACACTTGTGGTGGTAATGTGAGCCCTCCAAAACTCACCAGAAACCCATTGTACCCACATCTATGTGCCCCCCTTCACCCGTAAGGGCTATGGTACTGGTATACAGTAGTGGGTAGTGGGTTTTGGGGGCTCAGCAGACAAGGTAAGGGAACTATGTACCTGGGAGCAATTTATGAAGTCCACTGCAGTGCCCCCTAGGGTGCACGGTTGGTGTCCTGGGTATGTGAGGGGGACCAGTGCACTACGAATGCTGGCTCCTCCCATGACCAAAAGGCTTACATTTGGTCGTTTCTGAGATGGGCATCCTTGGTTTCCATTATCACCGAAAATCAGAAACAACCAAGTCTAGAGACGACCATCTTTAAGGACGACCTAAATTTCAGGATTTGGGCATCCCCGACCGTATTATCGAAACGAAAGATGGACATCCATCTTGTTTCGATAATACGGGTTTCCCCGCCCCTTCGCCGGGACATTTTGCGAGGAGGTCCTCAGCAAAACTTGGGCGTCCCTTTCAATTATGGCCCTCCACGTCTCCCCGGAACCAGCCCTTCAGGCCTGGAAATCACCAGTATTGAAACTTAAAAGAATTGTCTCTGCAAGGGAGGGGAGGGGAGAGCGGAGGATCAGGATGCCAGGAGAAAGCGGCTGCACTGTGGCACATCACCAAGATCCTCATAGAAGCTTACAGGTGCCACAATACAGGCAGACTCTGTGGCTGAACAGGCAACACCTCTACAGGGCTCAGCCCCCGAAACCAGCAGGCTGAAGCAATGAACAGAGGAAAGGACTAAAGGGATGCCCACTATGCCTGCCAAAGAATCGCCACAGGATCTTACATGCAGTAAGGATTCCATATGCCCCAGAAAACAAAATAGCTGCAACAGGCTGAAGAAAACACAGGGACACAGAGGGCGCTGAGGAAAACCCCAGTCCAAGTTTCCCACACATGCCAATAGTGTGGGTCTAAACAGAACATGCACAGCTGCTGCAACGGGATCTGAACCCAGTTCTAGCTGTGTTAATGCCCTTATGCAGCTCTCCAAAAGTAAATATAACTTGTGGCAACACTCACTCCAGTGCTGAGGAGGTTGAAACTGGTGTCCTTGCAGGCAAGACTCTGGAGACTTATGGCAGAGCAATGGAGGATGCTAAAACACCCAGCTGCCCAAAGCAGCAGTCTCACCCTTTCGAAGAAACAGCCATAGCCAAAATAAAGGCTAGTGAAAAGCCACTATTCCTCCCTTTGTTTTGTGTTTTTGTTTGACTTTTTTTTTTTTTTTTTACTGTGAGGAAGGAGAAGGGAGGGATGGGCTGAAGAGGGGAGAAGGGTAGGGGAGGGACCTGGGTGACCAGGTGTACCCCCTAAACCCAGAACTGCTCAGCCAGAAACCCCTAAGCTCTACTGAACTAAGAGAACAGGAGCCACCATCAGATGAGACCAAGAGCTTGTGAGAGACCATCCATCCGCCTGCTGGAGATAGAGAATACTGACTGACCATGGAGCATTCCATCCTATAAAGACAGTGCAGTTTCAGCGCTCTCTATCTCCATCTGCTGGTAGATGGTCACAACCCACAAGTCTCTGGATACATCTGCTGCTGACGCTAAGTATTCGTTTTGTTTGCTATAGATTGTTTGCGTTATGTTTGGTGACATCAATAAAATATCTAATATAATAAAACGCACCCTCAACGTTCTGAGGACAACGTTCTGTGAAGCCATGAAGCCATCTGACGTCACTCCCAGGCTGAAGGGTTCGTGGATTCGTGGTGTGAAGCCTGCCATCTGACGTCACTCCCAGGCTGAAGGGTTCGTGGATTCGTGGTGTGAAGCCTTCAAGCCAGCCAGCCAGCCGTCTCTGCCCTGCCCTCGCGTGAAACGTCATGACGTCGAGGGCGGAAAAAAAAAAAACGGAAGCGAAGCGTCAGGGAAGGAGGCGGCGCTCCCGACGTCTAGCCTTCCCTTCGCTGTGTTCCGCCTTCTTCTGACGTCAAGGATGACGTCAAAAGAAGGCGGAACACAGCGAAGGGAAAGCTAGACGTTGGGAGCACCACCTCCTTCCCTGACGCTTCGCTGCCGCAACCGCCACGGAGGTAAATTTAAAAAGAAGAAAAAAAACAAAAAGGGATGCATGGATGCGAAGGGGGGGGGGCATGGATGCGAAGGGGGGGGGAGAAGAGGGCGGGCCAGGCTGGGACATGGGAGAGAGAGGAGCATGGATGCGAGGGGGGGTCATGGAAGGGAGAGAGGGGACTTGCTGGAAAAGGATGAATGGAGGCGGCAGGGGACAGAGGAGCATGGATGGGCATGGATTGGAAGGGCAGGACTCAGGGAGAGGGGAATTGCTGGATAGGGATGAATGGAGGGGACAGATGGGCATGGATGGATATGGATTGCAGGGCAGGCCTCCGGGAGAGAGGGCAATTTCTGGATAGGGATGAATGAAGGGGCCAGGTGACAGAGGAGCATGGATGGGCATGGATTGGAAGGGCAGGACTCAGGGAGAGGGAAATTGCTGGATAGGGATGAATGGAGGGGACAGATGGGCATGGATGGATATGGATTGCAAGGCAGGCCTCAGGGAGAGAGGGCAATTGCTGGATAGGGATGAATGGAGGGGCCAGGTGACAGAGGAGCATGGATGGGCATGGATTGGAAGGGCAGGACTCAGGGAGAGGGGAATTGCTGGATAGGGATGAATGGAGGGGATAGATGGGCATGGATGGATATGGATTGCAGGGCAGGCCTCAGGCAGAGAGGGGAAATGCTGGATAGGGATGAATGGAGGGGGCAGGTGACAGAGTAACATGGATGGCCATGGATTGGGAGGGCAGGGCTCAGGGAGAGAGGGGAATTGCTGGAAAGGGATGAATGGAGGGGGCAGGAGACAGAGGAGCATGGATGGGCACACACACACACTCTCTATCACACTGTGTCTCACATACACACTTGCACACACTCTCTCACAAACACACTCACACTTTCATTCTGACTCTCAAACAGTCACTCTCACATACACTCTCCCAAACATACACACTCCGAGGAAAACCTTGCTAGTGCCCGTTTCATTTGTGTCAGAAACGGGCCTTTTTTACTAGTATTTAAATAAATATAAAGCCACTCTCTCAAGGGCTAAGGAGAGGATGAATAAACTCCCCCCCCCCTCCAAAACCAACAAAAAAAAGTTCAATAACTATGAAAGTTTAAAAAAAAATTTGCAAGAAGGTTTTAATATACATTTTGAAGGACTCGGTTTCCTACCTTAAATCCAGCCACTGCTCCAGATTGTAAATCAGACTCAATGTTTCCTGGATCCAAATAAGCAATGCTCATCAAAAAACCTGGCCCTGTGAAGGCCCAGAGTTTGCGGAAGCTAAACCGAGGATACTAGAAATCAACAAAACAAAAAGGTTATATGATTCCGTACTTTACTATTATTTTCGTCAAGATAATTCTATAAATTAGCGCTTCAGTCTAGGAACCCCAATGCAAGGTGCTTAATTCCAATTCTATAACGCTGTTTTGGCACTACGATTCTGTTATTAATACTAGGCTAAGTCAGCATTGGCATACCCATGTTTAGGTGAAGCCTCTTATGCCATGTCAATGGCAGGTGTAATTTAGAATGCCTAGGTGTCCTCAAGTGATGTGCATACATTTATAGCATTCTATAAAACTATGCACATAAAACGGGAGACTTGACAATTGCCCACCCACATGTAAGGGAAAGGGAATGGGACTTATATACCGCTTTTCTGTGGTTTTTCCAACTACGGTTTACATATTATATACAGGTACTTATTTGTACCTGGGACAATGGAGGGTTAAAGTGACTTGCCCAGAATCAGAAGGAGCTGCAGTGAGAATCGAACCCAGTTCCCCAGGATCAGAGTCCGCTGCACTAACCACTAGGCTACTCCTCCACTCCTATACCCTTGCAGTTAGGCATTATGGCACTTAGGCGCTATCCTATAGAACAGAACCAAGTGCAAATATGTGCATGTCAATTAATGGTGCCTTTGACACAAGAGGTGCCCTTCTCCAGATACCAGCTTATAGAATTGTTCTGTATTTAATTGAAGCTTTCTTTGAGATGAGGGAAGAGGGAACTATCAGCATTTCATAACGAGTATTAGTATAGTACAGTTTATTGAAAGTTCAACCCCTATATATTTTGAATGTATTTTTTTTTATAAAAGGGAGCTTAAACAGTCAAGACAAATAGACACATTTTGCATCTATGCATCTTTATAAAATTATCTACATAAGAACAGGTATAACTTGTGTGGCAGCTTTCAGGGAGGCAAGTCTGTGTATATAAAGTGAAGATACTTACCTGTAGCAGGTATTCTCCTAGGATAGCAGGCTTCATATTCTCACATGTGGGTAGACGCCGATCTGCATCGTCCGGTCTGGCATTTATGCCCAAGTTAAAAAAAAGCAGTTTTGTGAAGCACGAGCCGCACTCCACTGCACATGCGTGAGGGCCTTCCCGCCCGCCACAAGAATGCAGTTCCCTCAGTTTAATTTTAAAGCAAAATAAGGAAAATACAGATGTATCTTCGCTTTCTCCGAGGACAAGCAGGCTTGCATATTCTCATGCATGGAGAATCCCTAGCATCCAGGCTCACCCAAAACAACAAACAATGGTCAACTGGGCCTCGCAATGGCAAGGACATTACACAGATTAACCTGAAACTGTATCTGAATGAGAGTGCAGCCTGGAACAAAACAGGCCTAGGAGTGTGGAGTTGGTTTCTACACCCCAGACAGATTCTGCAACACCGACTGTCGTGTAAGGTACCCTGCTCAAGGCAGTAATGAGATGTGTGGATTAAAGACCAAGTTGCAGCTTTTCAAATTTCTTCAATGAAGGCTGACCTCAAGTGGACTACTGATTGAGCCAAGGCTCTGACATTATGAGCCTTGACATGACCATGTAAGGCCAACCAAGCCTGGGCATAAGTGAAGGAAATGCCAGCCAAATTGAGATGCTGCCTTTCTCGATAGCAACCTTCATTCTGTTGGGATCAAAAGAAACAAAAAGCTGGGTGGACTGTCTGTGGGGCCTTGTCTGCTCCACATAGTAGGACAATGCTTTCCTGCAATCCAAGGTGTGCAAGCTGCTTTCACCAGGATGGGAATGAGGTCGGGGAAAGAATGTTGGCAAGACAATCGACTGGTTCAGATGGAACTCAGACATCACCTTTGGCAGGAACTTAGGGTGCGTGCGGAGGACTACTCTGTTGTGATGAAACTTAGTATAAGTTGCATCCACTACTAAGGCATGAAGATCACTGACCCTATGAGCTGAAGTAACAGACACCAAGAAAACAACCTTCCAGGTCAAGTACTTCAGAAAGCAGGAATTCAGTGGCTCAAAAGGAGCTTTCATCAGCTGGATGAGAATGACGTTGAGATCCCATGACACTGGTGGACGTTTGACAGGGGGCTTTGAAAAACAAACCTCTCATGAAGCGAACTAAAGGCTGTCCAGAGATAGGCTTACCTTCTACATGTTGATAAGCACTAATTGCACTAAGGTGAACCCTTACGGAGTTGGTCTTGAGAGCAGACTCTGACAAGTGTAGAAGATACTCAAGAAGGGTCTGTGTAAGACAAGTAAGAGGATCTAGGGCCTTGCTCTCATGCCAGATGGCAAACCTCCTCCATTAAAAGAACATCACAGTGGAATCTTTCCTTGAAGCCAGCAAAACCGGAAGACACCCTCCAAAAGATCCAAGGAAGTGAATTCTAAGCTCTCAACATCCAAGCAGTGACAGCCAGAGACTGGAGGTTGGGATGTAGAAGCAAACCTCGTTCTGAGTGATGAGGGTAAAAAAACACTCCAATCGCTACGGTTCTTCAGAGGATAATTCCAGAAGAAGAGGGAACCAAATCTGTCTCGGCCAGTAAGGCGCAATCAGAATTATGGTTCCGCAGTCTTGCTTGAGTTTCAAGTTTTTCCTACTAGAGGTATCGGAGGATAAATATACAGTAGACCTGTCACCCAACTGAGGAAGGCGTTTGACGCTAGTCTGTCGTGGGCCTGAAGCCTGGAACAGAACTGAAGGACCTTGTGGTTGATCTGAGAGGCAAAATGGTCCACTGAGGGGGTGTTCCACGCTCGGAAGATCTTTCGGGTCATGCCAATGTAAAGAGACCACTCACGTGGTTGCATTATCCTGCTCAATCTGTCGGCCAGGGTGTTGTTTGAGCCCGTCACATAAGTGGCTCGAAGGAACAAGGATGCTGGCACACACAATGCCACTTCCGGACAACTTCCTGACACAGAGAGTGTGATCCAGTGCCCCCCTGCTTGCTGATATAATACACTGCAACCGGATTGCCTGTTTAAATTAGAATAATTTGGCAGGACAACAGATCTCTGAAAGCCTTTAAAGCATTCCAGACTGCTCTAACCTCCAGGAGGTTGATCTGAAGATTAGTTTCCTGGAGGGATCAAGTTCCTTGAGTGTGAAGCCCATCAACATGAGCTCTCCATCCCAGAAGAGATGCATCCGTCATCAGCACTTTTTGTGGCTGAGGAATTTGGAATGGAAGTCCCAGAGTCAAATTGGATCGAATTGTCCACCACTGGAGAGAGCGAGCAAGCTCTGGGGACACTTAGATGACATCTTCCAGGTTTTCCCTGGCTTGATGCCACTGAGAAGCCAAGATCCATTGAGCTGGTCTCACATGAAGACGTGGTATGGATGTAACGCACACTGTGGAGGCCATGTGGTGCAGCAATCTCAACATCTGCTGAGCTGTCACCTGCTGAGAGGCACGAAGCTTGGACGCCAGCAAGACTAGATTGTCTGCTCTGGCCTCCAGGAGATAGGCTCGAACCTTCTATGTATCGAGCAGGGCTCCTATGAATTCCAATTTCTGGACAGGATGTAGATGGGACTTGGGGTAGTTTAAAACGAACCCTAGTAGCTTAAGCACCCGAATAGTCATCCGCATGGACTCCTGAGCACTACCCTCTGAGGTACTCTTCACCAGCCAATCGTCGAGATACAGGAACACATGGACTCCCAGTCTGCGCAGTGATGCTGCGACTACCACTAGACACTTAGTGAAGACCCTAGCAGCTCACACAAGGCCAAAAGGCAACACACAGTACTGAAAGTGAAGCGTTCCCAGCCAAAATCAAAGATACTTCAGGTGGGCAGCAAGTATCGGGATATGAGTATATGTGTCCTTTACGTCCAGCGAGCACAGCCAATCATTTTTCTGAATAATTGGGAGAAGGATGCCCAGGGAAACCATCCTGAACTTTTCTCGGACTAGAAATTTGTTCAGGGCCCTTAGGTCTAGGAGGGGACGCATTCCCTCTGTCTTTTTTTGCACAAGGAAGTACCTGGAATAGAATCCCTGCCCTTCTTCCCCTAGTGGAATGGGTTCAACCACATGGGCCTTCAGAATGGCGGAGAGTTCCTCTGCAAGTGCCTGCCGTGCTGAGAGCTGAATGGATGAGCACTTGGTGGGCATTTTGGAGGTTTGGAATGCCAATTGAGGGTGTACCCGAGATGGACTATTTGAAGAACCCATCAGTCAGAGGTTATGAGAGGCCACCTTTGGTGAAAAACGTTTACCCTTCCCCCCGACCAGCAAGTTGTCCGGAATGGACACTTGTACTGCAGCTATGCTCTGCTGGAGTGAGTCAAAAACTTGTCCCTTGCTTTGACTGGGGAACAGCTGGGGCCTTAGGCGCACACTGTTGACGAGAACGAGCGCGCTGGGGCTGAGCCTCAGCAGACTGGCGAGCCAAAGGACTGTACTTACGCCTACAGTAATAGTAGGGACCACTCCTTGACTTGCCAAAAAACCTCCTAGATGAGGAAGTAGATGCAGAAGGCGGGAGAGACAAGAGATGGTATCAGTGTGTTCCTTGATCTGGTCAGCGACCTCCTCAACCTTCATGCCAAAAAGACTATCCTCCTCCCCCCCCCCCCCCCCCCGGCAAGGGGCATCCACCAACCTCTGCTGAACAGAATGTTCCAAGTCAGAAACACGCAGCCATGAGTCGGCACATTGCTATACTTTGAGCAGAGATCCTGGATGCCATATCAAAAGTGTCGTAAGTGACCCTGGCCAAGAACTTTCGACACGCCTTCTGCTGCTTGACCAAATGGCGAAAAGGCTTGGCCTGGTTCGGAGGGAGCGTATCGACCACGTCAGACAGCTGTCTCACCGAGTTCCGCAAGTAAACACTTGTGAAGAGCTGGTATAACTGAATGCGGAAGATGAGCATAGAGGCCTGGTACATCTTTCTCCCAAAAGAATCTGGGGTTCTAGCTTCTCTGCCTGGAGGAGCCGAGGCATATAGTAACACAGTAAATGATGGCAGACAAACACCTGTACAGTTCATCCAGTCTGCCCAACAAGATAAACTCATTTTACATGGTATGCGATACCTTATATGTATACTCAAGCTTGATTTGTCCTTCCCATTCTCAGGGCACAGACCATAGAAGTCTGCCCAGCACAGCTTCAGAACTTTTAGTACAAGAGCAAAGTCCCTAGTATTCCTGGCTCTTTTGAGAGCAGATTCCACAACCATAGAGTCATGAGGCAACTGAGGTCTCATAAACCCAGGCTCATTGTGGATCTGGTACTGGGTGTCAATCTTCTTAGGGACAACAGGGACCAACAGAAGGGATGCCCAGTTCCTAATGAGGACTGCCTTGAGTACCTTGTGGAGAGGAGCCGTCACTGCCTCTTTAGGAGGGGAAGTTTAGTCCAGGACCTCAAGCATCTTGGCCCTGGGTTCATCTTTCACTTCTACAGGGAATGGAACAACCTCAGCCATTTCCCCCACAAAAGATGGGAGAGGCTTTCAGGTGGTGGAGAGGGCTCAGAAGGGATCCCATAAGACTTGTCAGAGGAAAAGTATCTGAGATCCTCCTCTGATTCCCATGAGCACTCCTCCTCGGTGTCTGATAAAATCTCTCTACAAGATGACCGAGACCCAGACTGCCTCGATGCTGAGGAACCATGTCCAAGAGTGGCATCGAGAGAATGGCTCCCACCTCGACACCAGCAAAGCTTCCTCCACTGATATTGGAGGGGTGCTAGCCTGGGTGGCAGTCGACACCGGGACAACAAGTGATGCCAGTGTTGGATTCCACACCACAGTCTGAGGATCAGGAAGGGCCGCAGCGGGAGGTATGGCAGGTGCAAGCACCTCTGATACTGTAGCACATCGCTGCATGAGGCCATCCAGAAGTTCAGGGAGAAAGGCACGGGTGCGCTCACTGAGGGCTGACATCAGGCAAAGCTGGGGCATCAGCTGAGGCATAGGTTGCAGAACCACTGGGGCCCATACAGAAGCAGGATCTCAGCTGCTTGGAGACAATTGCATCGGCACCTCCTGGATGGAGAGAGAGCAGTCCTCCTGGCGCCAACACTTCTCAGATGCTGTGTCCTTCAGAGCCACCAAGCTCCCAGCACCGTGTATCGAGGATGACCAGTGATAGTGCTTCTTAGCCCTCGCCCGAAGAACATCAAAACATGCCCCTCAGTGCCGAGAAAGACGACGTCAAATCCTCATGTCGCCTCGGGGTCAGGTCCGATGATGGACGGTCCCGGTGAGCCTGCACAGCAGGAGGCATAGAGATATGTGGAGACCCACTCGATGACTCACTGTTCCCAGTGTCTACAGGTCTCAAATCAGCCATGCTTAATCGATACTCCCGATACTGGTGCGACACTTGACGTCGATGCCTCCAACCTTGAAGCCAACGTCGAGGATTCGGACCTGGCTCCAAAAATCTTCTCGCATTGAGCCTCCCGGGAAACCTGGGCCCTCTTCTTTATTCGAAGACAGAGAACACAGTTAGCAGGGCTACGGTTGGGCCCAAGACACTGCAGACACCAAGAATGGGAGTCTTTTCCCAAGATGGTCCATCTGCACCGGGTACAACACTGTCACTGAGAGTCTTCATGGACATGGAGAGGAAGACCTCGCTGGCCAAATCAAACAGCTCAATGCTGCCTGAAAAAGGGGCAAAGGCACAAAAAAGTGAGTTTCTGATTGGAGTCGGGGCCTAAAGGCAGCCCACATCGAAAAATAAAGAAAACTTAAAAGCAGTCAAAAGAAACTCATAAAAACAAAGGGACTTCTTTTTCTCTCTTTTCTTTTTTTTTTTAATGTAAAAAGGCTGAAAGCATTCAAAAAGCTCAAAAGACCAAACCTGTGAAGAGACACCAAAAAAAGTGCAGCCTCTCTTCTTGCAGAGAAAACAAAACCGAGGAAACCGCGTTCTCACAGCAGGCGGGAAGGCACTCACTCATGCACAGTGGAGCACGGTTCACGCTTCACAAAGCTCTTTTGTGTTTTTATTACTTGGGCATAAATGCCAGACCATACACCATGGATCGGCGTCTACCCACACGTGAGAATATGAGAGCCTGCTTGTCCTCAGAGAAAATGCATGTACAGGTGCTGGTCTCACCCAATCTGCCTGTTCACCACCTCCAGAACTATCAGATAAAAACAGGTGTTATGCTTTAAAACACACCTACTTATATGCATATATACCCCTGGGTAATTTTACAATCTACATGAGCATGTAACACTCAGGTTGCAAAAGTTACTTACCTGTAGAAGGTGTTCTCCATAGACAGCAGGACACACATCCTCATAGCATAGGTGATGTCACCAACGGAACCCCCTGTGGGAAGCTTCTCCATCTTTAAAAATAGCTAGAGCTTTTGAGTCACTCCACCACTCATGGATGCCACTTCCAACTTACAGTTCTCATAAGGGACCACCTCAATATGCTTAGCCTTAGTACAATACAACTCCTTAGGGATGCGGGTGGGTATATGAGAACTTGTATCCTGCTGTCCACCAACTATGCCTGCTACAAATAAGTAACATGGTTTTCTCAGAGGACAAGCAGGATAGCAAGCTCTCACACAGCCTGGGGACTCCCTAGCTACAGGCTTGCCTTAAACAGAAAAAGGAAAAATAAGGAGCTGCAGCAGGCAAATACCAAAAATCAACAAAGTTTTGGTGCTAACTAGCTTTTTAAATAGTTTACATCTTTTCTTTTCTTTTTTTTTTCTTGTTCAACGGTAGCCTGGAACAGAAAAGAAATGGACCTATAGGAGATGGAGTTAGAATTAATCCCCAAAGAGATTCTGGAGGACTGGCTGCTCAAATCTATAGTGGGTTGTGAATGTACGAACATATTCATGTTTCAGCCTTGCAAAGACTGATGCTGCCATAGCTCCAACATCATAAGCTGTGACATGACTTAAATGGCACAGACTCAGCCATTTCCCTTAAAAAATATATCAATGAATAAGAGCTCCTACAGGGGAGATTTTCTTCTGTCTTGCGGGGAAGATGGTTCTAATGAGCCCTCTTTAGATTAAACATCTGGCTCATAATTAGAGTCCCAGGAGTGCTCACAGTCAAACCCAGGAAAAACTCTGGAGAAGTAGTTTGGGTCTTTGCCTGTCTCTCCACCCACTGACACTGAAATCAGACCCTTTGCCTGTCTCTCCACCTACTGTCACTGAAATCAGACCTTGGGCCTGAGTGAGAAATAGAGAAGCAAGGTCCACACACCAACACAGTCAATAAAACAGCAGACTTTATAAACTACATTGGTCTTCCATAAGAACCAAGGCCTTCTGGAGAATAAATACAGCTTGCTCTATTAATCTGAGATGAGATGGGATGGGGGTGGGGGGTGGGGGTGGGAGCTGGGGCTTGAAAGAGGTGACAGTTGTTTCAGTTCACTGGTGTGTATAACCATCTTATCTGTTTGTAAGTTATGACCAAAATTTTAATAAAATTGGACAAAAAAAAAAAAAAAAGATACAGTGGTCTTGCTAGTAATTCAGAAAACCTTTACTACATACAACAAATGCTGACAAGACAGTTTGCTATCCTAATTTCAATACTGTGACAAGTAATTATAATGTCCACTAAAGAGAACTGCAAAGTTTAAAATCAATTAAAAAATGAAAATGGCAACAGATTATGTAGTTATTAAAAATTACTAATTGCAAACCAGATCCCTAAATGAACTTTGAGGTATATTCTTCTGATGAGAAATCTCCCTTAACTCATTCCATATTAGAGTTGTCAAAAATATAATAAAGCAGCAACTCCTAAAATGCTGTACTAGTTCACAAATCTGATTTATGCACAATGATACTGTGCTAATGCTACCAGGTGTTGCTTCCAAATTACTTAGGAGTAGCCTTATGGTTAGTGTAGTGAACTGACAACCTGGGAAACTAGGTTCAAATCCCACTGTGGCTCCTTGCGACCCTGGGTGCCCCAGGTACAAAAATAGATTGTGAGCCCCAAGACAGAGAAAGTACCTGCATAGAATATATAAATTGCTTTGGTTGTATCACAGAAAGGCAGTATTTCAAGTTCATAACACTATATCCCTTTTACTTAAAGCAATGAAATTCTAAAACCCCATTTCTTCAATCAAAAATTATGTTGCATAACCTCATCAGGTTACAGGAAAGGTTATATTCAATTAATTATAAAATTAATTATAAATCAAATCTCATCCTATTACTTAATCTGGATAATATAAATCACATCGCATATTTAAGGATGCTACAGTGATGCCTTTTATGATACAAGACTACTCTATAAAATTACACGATAAAATTAAGGGGCCTTTTTACTAAGCTGCATTAAGCAGAATAACATGGGGTATTCTGTGCTAAAAAGGAAGTGAATTATTTAGGGTGAATTTATCCTTCCTAATATGGTGGTCCACCCACCAATACCTAGGAAGAAATATATCACCCAAGGCTGCATCTCTTTAGGAATTTAATTAGATACCTTATTTCTTATCAAGTATTTGTACAATTAGCAGATCAGTGATATCTCACTGGGAGTACGGAACATTGCTATACAAAAGTACTGCTGTATCTGAGACTCCAAAGAACATACAAGCAATCAAATACTTGTATTTATTATTCTCAAAATATTTGTACAGTCAATTGCTTATGGGAGTACAGTACCACAGCTACACATATGTGTTCTCTGGGTATGAGTCTCTAATGTTTTATTTAGGTTCTTTTTCGCCTCCACCCCAAATTACCAGGCAAAGCCAATTTGCAGATATAAAAGACTCAAGACTACTTATGAGAAAGCAATAGGATTTATTCCTTACAAGAAGGACAATTCTTCTATTATTACTTGCCAATGGTTTCTCATGGGAGAGCAGCTCTGCTTGCACAAAGGTACTGGCTGTGATGTCTCTCCCTATTGAAATTGGAATTACACTCACTTATATACGTTCATTAACATAACAGGTCATACATAGGTAATCTGACAATAATCCCATTTATTTATTTATGGTTCATTTCTACACCACATTTCCCAACAAATGCAGGCACAATGTGGCTTCCATGAATTACAATGACTTGGATATATGCTAATATAATGGTTAACACTGATTGACTATGGTAATGAGTTGGTTAGTTCTTCTTGGAAATGCTAATAGCTATTATTTACTTACATAGTAACATAGTAGATGACGGCAGAAAAAGACCTGCACGGTCCATCCAGTCTGCCCAACAAGATAACTCATATTTGCTGCTTTTTGTGTATACCCTACTTTGATTTGTACCTGTGCTCTTCAGGGCACAGACCGTATAAGTCTGCCCAGCACTATCCCTGCCTCCCAACCACCTGCCCCTCCTCCCAACCACCGGCTCTGGCACAGACCGTATAAGTCTGCCCAGCACTATCCTCGCCTCCCAACCACCAGCCCTGCCTCCCAACCACCGGCTCTGGCACAGACCGTACAAGTCTGTCCAGCACTATCCCCGCCTCCCAACCACCAGTCCCGCTGCCCACCACCGGCTCTGGCACAGACTGTATAAGTCTGCCCAGCACTATCCCCGCCTCCCAACCACAGCCCCGCCTCCCGATCTTGACTAAGCTCCTGAAGATCCATTCCTTCGGCACAGGATTCCTTTATGCTTATCCCACGCATGTTTGAATTCCGTTACCGTTTTCATTTCCACCACCTCCTGCGGGAGGGCATTCCAAGCATCCACTACTCTCTCCGTGAAAAAATACTTCCTGACATTTTTCTTGAGTCTGCTCCCCTTCAATCTCATGCTAATAATATAATGGACTACCTTTTCTTAGAAAGCTAGGTAATTTTCCTGAGGAATTATCTTGTTCTGTCAACTGCAGAACATCTATGACCACCATGTTGTCAAATGATGTTACTCTGTCTTTCCACCTACACCCTTTCCTCATTCTGCTGCATGAGAGTGTCACAACAGATCATACGTTCTGCAGTCACACTGGAGTTCAGGTTAGAGTCATGGGCCTGTAAGGTTTTCTCTCATTTTAGATCCTGAACCAAAGTCAGGCCTTGAATCAAAGCTCTTAGCTATGATGATAATATACAGAAGCCTTTGCATTAAAAATCTTTTGTTAGCTGTCTAACACAAAGTGGGCAAGATCTGCATGACATCAGCCAGTGAGAACAGCTGTGACAGCTAGTGTATGGCTTGGTACCATGCACTAGCTATCACAACTATCAATCGCACAACTGAACTTACTGAGGTGGCAGTAACTGCAGCTGCGCTATCAGCAGTCCAGTATCACTACTGCAGACCTCTTTAAACTACCACAGCTCAACTCCCTGGCCTTTCAAACCCCTCTACCAAGGTCAGCCCCTCCCTTTCCAATTCCCCCTCACAATCGCAATTTCAACACTGCCAGCAAACTCCAATCTCAACCCTGATGCTCCTCACATACCCCAATGAAAATCCAGGTTCTCTTGACATAACATCGAGCCCCTGCAGGGGCCTACACTCTAACCCACTCCCCTCTCCCAGGACCTACCTGGAGAAGGGGAGTGGGGGAAAGAGAATGGTTTCCAACTTGGGGGAACGGACTCAGGAGCAAATATGCGGGGGTGGAGGTGTGCGGCGCCACCACAGCAGTCTATTTACTGTGGCCCAGCACTGCATTACATGAAGTACCTGATAGCATGGAAACACCTGTGCTATAAGGCACCACATGTAATGTGCTGCCATGCCATGCAATGCAGTAACTCTTCCCTGTGCAGTAAATACAGGGCAGATGCAGGACACACCCCCAGCATTTACCACAAAGGCTTTCCACTTGCCACACATTAATTTTTGTGTTAAAACGTAGTAAGTAGAAAAAATGCCACAGTTTAGTAAAAGGGCCTATAAATTAGCTAAACAGATCAAATGGACAAAAAAAAAAAAAAAGTTGACTTCATAAATCGTTACATTAAAATGTTATGAATCACAACCCTTCTGGGTCACACCATCAAACCACCAGGAATGGTTTCTCGGGCAGAGCAAAAACTGGTATCACTATATCCCTTTTCTATACATCAACATATAGCCATACAAGTATATAAAATTAAAAGAAAAATCCCAAGTCAATTTCTTGATTAAGTCCATTTAGAGCAATAATATTAACCTAAAAATACCGTTGCTCCATTTGTAATAGCTTCAAATCAATATCCCCCCCTCCATGATAAATTCAAGTAAAAATGTAATAAAATCAGAAATCTTTCAATGGAGTGTTCTACAAGAGATTTATCCTTCAATTTCCTCTAGGAGGAATTTAATGGCAGTTGGTCCAATTTAATTCTTGCCCCAAATTAAATGTATAAACATGCTTATATGCTTTTCTGGGTCACATCATACAGCATTTCCTCAAGTGTCTTATGTTTGTTTACAGAAATTTGATGGATAGTTGGATAATTTTGCGAGATTCAACACATTTTTGATATGTTATGTTTTTTTTCAAGGTTTGTGAAATCAGACGACATCAACAATATTTCTTATGTTTTATAGTTTATGCACCCCTGATACAGGTTCCCTGAAACATAGCCACATTGGGTGTTTGTGGTTGCACACAATAAAGGCTTTCTGAATTATAAAACACACTGATCTTATTAATCAAGTCTACTGTTTATCGTCTGTCTTGGAAGTGGGAATTAAGACACAAAGGGTCTCCAATGCCTTGGTGAAGCTTTCTCCTCAAATGGACTGGAGATCAGAAATGCAGTAGATCAATTTCAAGGCCCTTTGAGGTGTCGGTGTCAATGCATCCCCCTGTAGGCAACATGAGAGTCTCGAGGGCCCGCTGGATGTCTCTCTACATCAACACTGAAGCTGAAACATTGTGCCAAGCAAAGTAGAACGCAATCCACTCATTAAATATCCTCGTGAGTTGCTCCTCAAAGACAACCATCAACAAAGGAATAAGAAAAACAGTAGCAGCCGACATATCCTCCTGAGTCACCTGACGAGTATCGGGGGTCATATCTCAGGCCCTTGGAGGCTGTTACACCCATCTAATACCAGGGAAAATGCTTAAATCTTCACATTAGAACATTTTGAGGACACTAGCAAGTTCAATGCTTGTGACACTGGACTCCAATGAGGCGCTGTTGATGTAACCCGGCCTGCATCTGGCATTCAACATCTAAAACCCTCAGAATTGATGAAATTAAGAACTAATCCTCTTCTTAGGGCAAGACACAGAAGATGAATGGTCCCAATGGCTGTTGAAGATGAACAGTGAACTCCTGATGTCAATGCATCCCCAGGAACCATGAAGATCGATGCTCCTAATTCCAGTGATAATAGACCAGACTTCTCAGCACCAAAAATACATTCATGCTGCTTCTCTCAACAATGAAAACTCTTGGACATCAATGAGCACAATTTATGACGAGAGGGAAAATGGTCGAACTCTAGGAATGCAGGCACCAGTTATGGGTATTAGGTATAGATATGGTCCTGTTGCACCAGGTGCCCATCTTAAAGCCTGGATGCTTTTTTTTCGAGATATATTGCTCCTAAATAGCTGCTAAGAAATCAAATGACTACCCTGATCAGAAGTCTGAGGTCCCTGCAAGTCTTACACTGGGCAATGCCAATAAATAAGGGAAACTTGAAACCCAACAAAAAACTAAGATGCTAATGGGGGAAAAAAAAGGTACTGCAAAAAAGTGATAGGACACAAAGAAAAAAAAACACAACTTACAAAAGCATACATTTATAGAAAATGTCACATTGAGGCGAGCTCCACTGATATATGTCCAACCAGCTCTGCAGGTACAGTCCCAAAACAGTGGCAGGCAAGAAGTGGCACACTGTAAAGCATCCCACATGAGCTCGTCAATATCACCCATGCTGTGAGAACTACTATCTTGCTTGTCCTCAGATAAAGCAGGAATACTTACCTGTACTGTAGCAAGTATTCTCCAAGGACAGAAGGTCATTCATTCTCACATTTGGGCGACATAATCCACATCACCCAACACAGAATAATTGAAATAGGGTAGTACAGCTTTAAGATATGCACCAGCGTCCCCACCATGCATGTGAGAGTCCCTTCCTGCCCACCGCAAAAGCACGGGACCAGCAGTACAATGGTACAGTTATCAGTACAGGAGACAAATCCAAAGGGAGGTGGAAGGTCAATGTGAGAATGAATGGCCTGCTGTCCTTGGAGAATACCTGCTACAGGTAAGAATCCCTTCTTTCTCCAAGGACACACAGGCCATATTCTCACATGTGGGAATCCCTAGCTACAAGGTCACAGAAAAAAACAGTAGGACAATAGGACCTCGCAAAGGCGAGGTCAAAATAGTAATCAACCTGAAACTATATACATACTGTGTGAGAGTGCAACCTGGAACAGAACAAAATGAGACTAGGGGGGTGGATTCTAGGCACCAAATAAATTCTGCATAACTGTCTGTCCAAACCAAAGATCGTCTTGATTATCATGTTCTAGGCAATAGTAAGATGTGAATGTGTGGACTAATAACCATGTTACAGCTTTGAAAATTCTTCTATACAGGTTGACCTCAAGCAGGCTACCAACGAAGCCATGGCTCTGACATTATGAGCCTTGACATGATCCTCAAGAGTCACAGTGCAGCCTGAGCTTAAGTAAGAGAAATGCAATCTGCTAGCCAAATGGAGACTGTGCATTTCCTGATGGCGACCCCCACCCTGTTGGGATCAAAAGAAGCAAATAGCTGGGTGGACTGTCTGTAAGGCCTAGTCTGCTAGAAGTAAAACGCTAACGCTCGATTGCAGTCTAATGTGTGCAGTGCGCTCTCGCCAGGATGGGCATGAGATTTGAGAAAAAATGTCTGAAGAACGATCGACTGGTTCAGATGGAACTTCACCATCTTAGGCAGGAACTTAGGGTGAGTGTAGAGGACTACTCTGTTTTGATGAAATTTAGTGTAAGATCCACTATTAGGGCCTGAAGTTCACTGGCCTTGTGAACTGAAGTAACAGCCTCCAAAAACAAAACCTTCCAGGTCAAGTACTTCAGATGACAGGAAGAGCAGTTCAAAAGGAACTTTCATCAGCTGGGTAAGGATGGCGTTGAGGTCCCGTGACACAGGAAGAGGTTTGACAGGGGAGTTTTTCAACAGCAAACCTCTCATGAAGTGAATAACTACAGGCAGTCCAGAGATGAGCTCACCATCCACACAGCAATGGTTAAGTAAGCACTAACTGCACAGAGGTAAATCCTTACGGAGTTAGTCTTAAAACCAGACTCAGAGAGATGAAGAGGGTATTCAAGCAGGGTCTGTGTAGGGAAAGAAATAAGATCTAGGGCCTTGCCCTCAAAAACAGCAAGCCTCCTCCATTTAAAAGAGTAACACCTCTTAGAGGAATCTTTCCTGAAAGCCAGCAACACCATGGAGACACCCTCAGGAAGATGCAAGGAAGCAAGTTCTAAGCTCTCAACATCCAGGCTCTGAGGGCCAGGGACTGGAGGTTCGGATGCACAAGAGATCCCTCGTTCTGCGTGATGAAATTCAGAAAACACTCCAATCTCCAAGGTTCTTTGGAGGATAACTCCAGAAGAAGAGGGAATCAGATCTGCCTGAGCCAATAAGGAGCAATCACAATCATGGTTCCTCAGTCTTGCTTGAGTTTCAGCAAAGTCTTCCCTATGAGAGGGATGGTAGGATATGCATACAGAAGACCATTCCCCCAGTGAAGGAGGAAGGCATCCGACGCTAGTCTATCATGTGCCCTGATCCTGAAACAGTACTGAGGGGACTTTGTGATTGAGCTGTGTGGTGAAGAGATCCTCCAAGGGGGTGCCCCACGCTCATAAGACCTCTCAGGTAATACTCATACTGAGAGACCACTCATGTGGCTGCATGACCCTGCTCGGTCTGTTGGTCAGGATGCTGGATTTGCCCAACAGATATATGGCCCTGAGAACTATCCTGTTCTAGACAGCCCAGTGCCACATCTAGATGGACTGCTGACACAGAGGGTATGATCCAGTACCGCATTTGTTGGTGTAATACATTGAAGCTTGATTGTCCACATGAATGAGTACAATTTGGTTGAACAGATTTTCTCTGAAAGCCTTCAGAGCACTCCAAGATTGTCCGTAGCTCTAGGAGGTTGATCTGAAGATCTGATACCTGAGCTAACCAAGCACCTTGGGTGTGAAGCCCATCTACATGAGCTCCCCACCCCAGGCAGAACGCATCCATTGTCAGAACCTTCTGGGGCTCAGCAATTTGGAATGGAAGTCCCATCATCAAATTGGTTTGAACTGACCACCAGAGAAGGGACTGAACCAACTCTGATGTCATTCAGAAGAAATCTGCTAGGTTCCTGGGGGCCTAACATTGGGAAGCTAGAATCCATTGCGCAGTTCTCATGTGAAGATGTGCCATGGGTGCAATATGCACTGTGGAGGCCATGTGGCCCAGCAACTTCGACATCTGCCAAGCCATAACCTGTTGACTGGTTCAAACCCGAGTGGCCAGAGCGACTACAGCGACCGCTCTCAGCAGGGAGATAGGCTCATGCCTGTGTGTCTAGCAGGGCTCCAATGAACTCCAATTGTTAAACCGGGAGCAGATGGTACTTGGGGTAATTTAAAAACAAATCCTAGTAACATATATAATTAACATAGTAAATGATGGCAGATAAAGACCAGTATGGTCCAGCCAGTCTGCCCAACAACACAAACTCATAGCACAAATAGCTCCAGGACCCAAACAGTTCTCCGCATGGACTCCTGAGAGCAATCTTCCAACGTGCTCTTCACCAGGCAATCATCCTGATAAGGAAACACATGGACTCCTAGTCTGCATAGCGACACTGCAACTACTGCTAGACATTGTGAAAACAATGGGAGCTGACGCAGGGCTAAATAGTAACATATGGTACTGAAAATGACGTGTTCCCAGCCAAAATCTGAGATAATTCCTGTGGCCTAGAAATACTGGAATGTGAGTATAGGCTTCCTTTAAGTCCAGAGAGCATAGCCAATCATTTTCCTGAATCATGGAGAGAAGGGTGCCAAGAGAAAACATCCTGAACTTTTTTTTGACCAGGAATTTGTTCAGGGCCCTTAGATCTACGATGGGACCTATCCCACCATTTTCTGTGGCACAAGGAAGCACCTGGAATAGAATCCCTTCTCTTTTTTCCCTGGTGGAATGGGCTCGACTGTGTGGGCCTTAGAAGGGTAGAGAGCTACTCTGCAAGTACCTCCTTGTAACGAGAGCTGAGGTAAAACGCTATCGGTGGGCAATTTGGTGGTCTCTGCTGCCAATGCAAGGCGTAACCGAGACGGACTATTTGAAGAATCTACCAGTTTGGTGTTACAAGTGACCACCTTTCCTGGAAAAAAACTTAGCAACCCTCCCACCGGTAGTTCATCCTGGACAGTTACTCATCCTTTGATTTCACTGGGAAACTGGCTGGGCCTTGGACACACACTGTTGACAAGAACAAATGCACTGGATCTGAGCCTGCTGGGGCTGGTGAGAAGGAGCATACCGACGTTTCTGAGTAGTAGAGACCCCTCTTTGACTTGCTCAAAAACCTCCTGGATGAGAAGCGGGAGAGAGTGTCAAAGGTGTCAGTGTGTTTCTTGATGAGGATAGAGATCTCCTCTGCTTTCTCTCCAAAAAGGTTAATCCCCTCAGCACGTGGCATCTGCCAATCTCTGCTGGGGATCTGCGCATCTATATACTCTGGGCAGAGATGTGGGATGCCCCATTGAAAGGTATCGTAAGCACCCCTGGCCAACAACTTACACGTATTGTCTGCTTCTTGACCAGCTGACAAAGAGATTTGGCCTGCTCCAATAGGAGAGAGTCTGTCAGGGCTGTGACTGGATCCCCCCGACTCATCCAGCTCCTCCTGCGACATCTTTGAGGCCCAGAGCATCTGCCTCCTGCGCCCTAAGGCGTTCTTCGAACCAGCTCCCTGCCCATGGTACCACACCAGTGGGAGCTGGATTTGGTGGATGCGCACGCTGAAGAGGCACTTTTAGCACCAGCAATCTGAGGGAAGGAGTGGCACCTCATGATGACCTCACTGGGCTGAGGGTATTTAAAGCAGACGGATCACTTCCGCATTGCCTTTGCTGCGGTTTGTCATGGGCTCCCTTTCCTGAACCTGCCAAGGTCTCCTACTCAGATTCTTTTCCTTGTCATTCCAGTCTTCAGCCTGCCCAGTGTTCCAGCCTTCAGCACTCCAGTCTTCAGTCAGCCCAGCAGTGTCCTAGTCTGCCTGATGCTCCAGTCTCCAGTCCTGCTCAGCGATCCATACTGCAGTATCACGCAGCACTCCTTTTGCTTGTCCAACTCCAATGATCATCTCTTGCCCAGTGGACTCTGCTTGGCTAAGAATAACTCGCCTGCCCCTGGTTGCAGTCTTCCTGACCTTCGGCTAGAGGGGACTTGGCAGCAGTCCAAGGGCTCAATCGAGACTTGTAACAGTCTGCCAAATCAGATATACTGCACACCAAGTTCTGCAAGTAAAGGCTCATGTAGAGCTGGGTAAGATTGTATGCGGGAGATGAGCATAGAGGCCAGATACATTTTCTGCCCAAAGAATCCAGAGCTTGAGCTTCTCTGCCAGGAAGCGCCGAAGCATAGTGCCTGGAACTCCTGGCTCTCCTGGCTCTTTTCACTGTGGATTCACACCACCAGGGAATGAGGCACCTGAGGTCTGTCAAACCCTGGGGAACTTTGGGTCCGATAGATGGTATTGATCTTCTTGGGCAGGACAGGGACTAACAGAGGAGGGGACTCCTAGTTCTTCACCTGAACCTCTTTCAAGGTCCAGTGAAGTGGGACTGTGGCACAGCCTCTCTAGAAGGACAATCATAGTCTGGGACCCTGAACATCTCAGCCCTGGGCTCGTTCTCCATCTCCAAACTGGAATGGCACCTACCATTTCCCTCACAAAACTGGGAAAGGAAAAGGCACTCAGGTGGAGACTTCCTTCGTTCCTCAGGAGGGGAAGGATCAGATGGTATTCCATAGGACTCTTCCTCCAAGAAGTACCTAGGGTCCTCATCAGATGTCCATGAGCGTTCCTAATCTGTGCCAGCAAAACACTCCTGCTTCGAGATAGAGTAACCACATCATCATCTGGAGGGGCTTTGAGGTGCAGGCACCACCCTTGACTCTGGTGAAGCTTCTTCCACCAATGTCAAGGGGGTGCTAGCATGGGCAGCTGCCGATGCCGGTACCACACGTGACACTGGTGTCAAGAGGCCTCACCACAGGCTGAGGGCATTGCAGGGCGGCAGGAAGAGGCATGGCTGGTGCAAGCACTCCATTCGCTGATGCACTGTGCTGGAAGCTCCCCACCAAATGCTCATGCAGAATGGCCCAGATGCACTCAACGAAACCACAATTGAGAAAGGCTGTAACATCGGTTAAAGAGTAGCCTGCTGAATCATCTGGGTTAGTGCGGGTGCCTGGTCCTGGCTGCATGGAGACCCACATGTTGACACCTCCACAATGGAGGGAGAGCATTCCTCCCGGCACTGACACTTCTCAATCCTTTGGTGTCCTAGTGCTCCCAGCACCATGCTTTGAGTGTGGGGGGGGGGGGGGAACAATCGAAGTTGATTCTTCTTAACCTTCGCCCGATGCCAATCATCGATGTCTTTGGTGCCGATGAGGACGTCATTGAATCCTCATGACTCCTCGGTGTCGGGTGCTATACTGACCAGTCCCGGGGGCCCTACATAGTGGTAGACATCAAGGCAGGCAGAATTCTGCTCAATGCACGACCACTCCCAGTGTTTGATAAGGCCCTAGCAGCCATAGAGACTGATGCAACAGATACCTGTGCAAGGCTTGATGTCCAGTATTTGGACATTTTCTCTCTCTGAGCCTCTCAGGCCAGCTGAGTCCTTTTCTTCATAAGAAGGCAAAAAACACAGCTGGAAGGGGTATGTTCATGCCCCAAACACTGGAGACACCAAAAATGGGTGTCCTTACCAGAGATGGTCCTGTTGCACTGGGCATAGGGTTTAAAGCCACTGGGAACCTTCGATGACATGGAAGGGGAAACAGCTGTGGCCAAATCAAACGGCTCAATGGTGACTCTAAAACGGATCAAATCACCAAGAAAAAAATAAGGACAAGAGCCCGACCAGAGCTCAGGCTAAAGAGGGACTACTGAGCACGGAAAAAAGAAAGAAAACCTAAAAGTGGGAAAAACAAAATTAAACTTAAGGGTAGGAAAAAAAGGCCCAAAAGGGAAAAATAAAGCACATGGGGAAAAAACCCACCAGGAAGGCACACTGAGGGAGCCACAAAGCAGCATGTTTTCTTCTCACAGTGAATGAAAGAAGACTGCTGGTCCTGCGCTCTCATGGTGGGTGGGAAGGCACTTGCGCATGTACAGTGGGGATGCTGGCGCACGTCTTAAAGCTATACTATGCTATTTCAAGCATTCTGTGCCGAGCGACTTAGATGATGCCACCCATATGTGAGAACATAGCCTGCTTGTCCTTGCAGAAATTAAATTACTCTTTTAAAAGGCAACTGTAAAAGTCATGCACATCCAATATATACATATAATTATGACAGCCCGACTTCTTGTGCTGGAATTTACTATGCTCACCTCTCCATTGCTGGGAAGTGTGCCCTTTTAATCTCTGGAGAGCACAAGATATTCAGGACCTCAGTTGTAAGCACTGCACCAACAAGTAAGTATCCTTAGAAATAATGGGGCACTGGTTCAGTACTGGCACAAAGGGAAGAGAACTCTTTACTGAACCATGAACAACGCCGCTTGCTCAAGCATCCAGTTCCTTGGACATCTCTCACATAAATCCTGACCAATATGGTCCACAATTGGTTACAAAGCTCTATGGAATTTTTTTTTTCAGTTACAGACCTTCTCATCTTCAGGGATGGGAACCTTTTCATCAAAATAGGTAGCAAATGGCTCCTCTGATGATTCCAGTTCTGCAGGTATGCTACTGTAGGTACTGGTAAGCACATCAACCTCTCCATTTCTCACACGGTCACCTGAGGCATTTTCTATAGTAGACATAAAACAAAAATAAAAAAACATACTGCTATTAGAAAATTCCAACCCTTATGTTAGATTTTAAACCTGATATGGTAGCAGCATAACAGAAGTAGAGACCAGTGTTTCAGGTCCATTGTAGGATTCAGTCACAATACTACATGAATCACAATCAGGATTTCGATACAACCATAGCACTGAAACAGTGCTAATCACTCTCAAATCCAAATTCAAACAATTAATTGCAACCGGAAACAACGTTCTGCTCCTACAATTTGACATGTCCAGCGCGTTCGACATGGTCAGCCACCAAATACTTTCGAACATCCTAGACTACTTCGGGATTGGAGGAAACGTACTAAGATGGTTTAATGGCTTCTTAGCAGCAAGAACTTATCAAGTGATCTCAAAATCCAAAACGTCAGAACCATGGAAACCCGAATGTGGAGTACCACAAGGATCACCACTCTCACCAACCCTTTTTAATGATGAAGCCTTTAGCCAAGTCGCTATCCAACCAAGGACTCAATCCGTACATCTATGCAGACGATGTCACGATATACATCCCGTTCAAACACAAATACAGGTTCCAAATAATGAACACATGGGCGGACGCATTCCAACTAAAGCTAAACGCAGAAAAGACACAATGTCTCATCATATCCTCACAATATAACACAAACTCAATACCATAAACACTCCAGATTACACCCTTCCAGTCTCTGACAGCCTGAAAATTCTGGGAGTCACAATTGACTGAAATCTCACACATGCGAAAAATACAGCAAAGAAAATGTTCCATTCAATGTGGAAACTTAAAAGGATCAAACCTTTCTTCCCAAGGGAAATATTCCACAGCCTGGTACAATCAATGGTGTTAAGCCCTACTGTAATGCCATTTATGCCGGATGCAAACAACAGATCATTAAGAAGCTTCAAACCGCTCAAAACACAGCGGCCAGACTCATATTTGGGAAAGCGAAATACGAAAGCACCAAACCCCAAGAGAAAAATTACATTGGCTCCCATTAAAAGAACAAATTGCGTTCAAAGTTTGCACACTGGTCCACAAAATTATTCATGGGGAAGCCCCAACCTATATGTCAGACCTTATAGACCTGCCTACTAGGAATGCAAAAAGATCAGCACGCACATTCCTCAATCTCCACTACCCAACTGTAAAGGACTAAAATACAAATCCACATATGCAACCAGTTTCTCCTACATTTGTAAGCAACTATGGAACGCACTACCGAATGCCATAAAAACTATGCAAGACCTATCTTCCGAAGGCTACTGAAAACTGACTTGTTCAAGAAGGCATACCATAAACATCCATCCTAAATACTAAAAAATAAGCCTGAACATGAACTAGATAAAACCGAACTCTTATCACCAGACCGACCAACCTTATTGCTACTAATGAACAAGCACTAACACCTCAATCCTTATGCCAAATATGATTTCTATATAATTGATGACCTAACGAATGTTACAATCCAATCTATCACTCAGGAACCTATATGCAATACCATAATGTATTCTTCTTTATCATGTATGTATGCACCTTAATGCAATACCTTTTGCAATTCTATTACCCGGATATGGCAATCGCCACTACGGCAAATGTAAGCCACATTGAGCCTGCAAATAGGTGGGAAAATGTGGGATACAAATGCTACAAATAAATAAATTAATTTATAGGAGACCATAGCCTTTCAGTGTGTGTTCCTTCAAGCCATCAGCACAAGAAAGGGAGACCCGAACCAGCAGAATTCTGGGGAGGACAAAATAGCTTTAAAGAACTCTGCATAATATCTTTAACAGTTATTACAAAGAGAACATAAATTGTTAATTTTAAAGGGGAAAAAATGTATCCTTCAGAAATGTGTTCATTCTGATGCTCCCTCCTATTGGCAATGAAGAATTCAGTTTACACTCTCATGTTGTGGGAAGCTAAGAAGCACATCTTAACTTTAAACGTCAATGCCACTTTTTAATGATATGGTCTTCCTATATTCATCTATTGCCTGCTAGGGTATATAGTGTGATCTTAAATAAGTTTACAGTATGAATTATTTCATTTTGCTGAGATTCCTCAGTTGGTCATTGTTGCTTTGGTTTTGTTTTTATCTCCTGGACTCCAAGCTTTGGCAAATAATGGCTGCAAAGTGAGGGCTAGGGTGGATGAGGGAAGGAATAGGGTAGGAATTAGGCAATTTTCTATGTTCAGTGGTTTGCATCAGGGAACAGCCTTTTTATAAGGTTTAGCATTCTCTTTGCTTGTTTCATCATTGTAAAAATTGTAAGCTTTGATTTAACGTTGTCCGTTTCTTGCTGTGGACAAAAAAACAATTTCTTATAAGTTATTTTAAAAACATGCAACACTTCAGTTATTGTGCAGTGAAAATAACTTATTGAAAGTAAGGCTTTCTTATCTCTATATATAAAAGGCATCACCAACAACGTTCTAAATGAAGCCTCCAGACGGAAGTGTGAAGCGGCAGAGATATCCGGTTTCCCCATGAGTGTCTGCCCCGCCCTCACTCTCTCTGTAACACAAACAGTGAAGGAAAACACAGCACAGCACCAAATCGCTCTCTCTGTAACAGTGAAGGACTCAGAGGGGGGAGGGGAGAGAGGGCAGATGCCCTCACTCTCTCTAACACAAACACAGCACAGCAGGAAACTTAACACTGAAGGACTCCACTTGGAGGGGGGAGGGGACAGACAGCACAGGGGAAAGGAGAGAGGACAGAGGGCAGGGACACACACACTCCCACATGCACACTCTGAAGAAAACCTTGCTAGCCCCCGTTTCATTTGCATCAGAAACGGGGCTTTTTTACTAGTCCTTCATAAGAGGAACATGTTGTTTAGATCTGACCCTATGCAGAGTTCTCTACAAGCTATAAAATGTCTTATAATCAAAAGTATGAGCACTGGAGTAGGTGGAAAGAGCAGGTCAAATTACAGCTCTAAACTTTCAATATTTGATACCAAATACCATTACGTTATCTTTTCTTATCCCAGTGGTTACCCCAGCCCAGTTGCTTACCTGGGGTCTCCAGACAGCAGGGCAATGCAGTCACACAATGTTGACATCCCCTGGACAGAACCACTTTGCAGTGCTGTCCTCTACCTCAGAGGATCATTTCTGAACTATAAGAATGTGATGGTGCTCCTGCCTCACAGATGTCCCTCTTCAGTGAATAGGTAAGAAGGTGAATGAAAAGGTGAAAGGGGAAAATGTGGCTACATTTCCCTACTGTCTACAAAGAACCCCCCTTATAGGTATGCACCTTTGCTTTCTCCGTCAACAAGCTGGGGAAATGATGGCGAACTGAGAGCAGAGAGTCACCTTAATTGAGATAGTTGATGGTGGCGACCAGGGAAAAAACAATGGGTAGTGGAGACCGTTCATAAAATGAACAGGTTGCAGAGGAGACAGCCCTTACTATGCTGTAATACAAAGAGGATGATGGCAATTTGCTATGCACCAGCGTGAGAGACATGTCCATTTAAGCTGGTATGATCTTTTGGTTGATTTGCTGTTCAGATGCTAATATCATGTCTCATTCTCAGATGAAACTGGGATGCAAACAACCAGCTGACTTTCAATATCCATGCCATCAGGGCAAGCCTCTGAAGGTTGACATGGAGCATTTGATCCTTTTGCTTTATTTTGTTTTATCATTTTCACTGTATTTAATTTTGAGCGCATTACTTTCAATGTGCATGTGTCCACTCTTTTTATTGGTTATTTAATTACACTTATATTGTTTTAGGATTATCATGATTTTATTGTATGTACACGGTTTGGTTTGTTTCATTGTTTTTAGGTGTGTTATTTATATATAAAACCTGTTTATTGCTTTACTTCTCCTGTATTGCCATTTGCTAAGGGATCAAGGCTCTTAATAAAAGCCCAAAATGATTCAGCAACAAACATACTGCTTCAGGGGTATGCTCAATCTTTTGTCATAAGGACCCCCCTTAGTGCATTAAGACCAATAGATTGGAAGTACCTGTGGTCTTGGGAGCCTCCACAGTACCCAGGGATAGGGCTTTTGTTAATTTCATTAAAAGCTTTGTATATGAGTTATCTTCTAGCTGTCCTCAGTTGGTTAGATAGATCCTTGAAATATATGCAGTAGTTCACTTTCTGAAATACAGTCACATAGAAGACTACTGACAGAAATATCATCTTGCTCCTGAAAAGTGGCTGGGGATGACCAAGCTGTTCTTCTGGGGTAGAGAAGGGGGGGCACAGCATAAGGTCTGGTGCAATGTTAGTTGCTTCCCAGTCATTACTCAGCTGGCCAGGAGATGCTCAAGATGTACTCTTCTGTATCTTCTGAGATGTACTGCAGCAGGGCTGTGGAGTCACAAAAACAAAACAAAAAAAAACACACACACAACAGCTGATCTTCTGTTAGCGATCTGTAACCTGTCATTAAAATTTTCCGTAGTACCCGAAGATTGGAGGACGGCCAATGTAATGCCGATTTTTAAAAAGGTTCCAGGGGTGATCTGAGAAATTACAGATCAGCAAGCCTGACTTAAGTGCCATGCAAAATAGTGGAAACTATTATAAAGAATAAAATTACAGAACACATAGACAAACAGTTTAATGGAACAGTCAGCATGGGTTCAGCCAAGGGAAGTCTTGCCTCACCAATTTGCTTCATTTCAGTGAAGGCATGAACAAACATGTGGATAAAGGTAAGTCGGTTGATGTAGTGTATCTAGATTTTCTGAAAACTTTTGACAAAGTTCCTCATGAGAAACTCCTGAGAAAAGTTTTTAAGTCATAGGATAGGAGGCAAAGTCCTTTTCTGGATTAGGAATTGGTTATTGGACAGAAAACAGAGTGTAGGGTTAAATGGCCATCTTTCTCAATGGAGGAAGGTGAATAGTGGTGTGCCGCCGGGATCTGTACTGGGACCAGTGCTATTTAACATATTTATAAACAATCTGGAAATTGGAACAAGTGAGGTGATTACATTTACAGATTACACAAAACTATTCAAAGTTGTCAAAACACATGCTGACTGAAAAATTGCAGGAAACAAAGACTAAATTTCATCTGCCATTTGGATGTCCAAAGTGGGCAGAATCCCAATAAGAGGGGAGGATTCAAGATGGTGGCATGCTGGGCTTCCTGAAGTCCAATGTGGTTTGAGCTCCATTTTCAATAATTTTTTCTTGTTTCTCTGTTTCCTTACGATGCCACACAAACACAGAAGGGGGAAGGTAAGAGCCCCATCTGTCACTGTCTCAATGCCTCCCACACCCAACCCTAGACAGAAGGATTTCTTACCCAGCTTATGTCCAGAATTAGTAGCAGAGGCCAGACCCCTGTTGCAGGCATTGTTAATGGGAACTTTGACCTGCTTGGGGGTGAAATTTCTCTCAGCCCTGGTGAGAACTCAACGCCAGCCCACTTGTCAGTGCTTCCTGGTCTTGTTGGAGAGTGTTGTTTTTGACAGAAGTGGCGAGTCCAGCCTTGGTGCATCTCAGAACCCTCCTCCTGAAGTCGGGTAGAAGCACACCACACCACAGAAAGAGCCATTCAGATTATTCCATCGGAAAGGCCAACTGGGCCATAACTTCTGTGTTGGGGGGGCTCCAATGATCCATCAGAGCAGCAGACTGATTCAACAACTGAATCTGGAGCAGTGAGACAGGACAGGTGACTCTTGGGGCAATCTGGGACCTCCTCACCAAGCTGGAATCAACTATTGTTAAGTTGCTCATCTGACATTTCCAACCCAAAGTTATCTTGTGGAATTTTGGCACACAAATTTGAGAGGTTGGGCATCGTGAGAAGTTGAAGACTTTGGAAAAATCTTTGAAAAATAATTCAGAGCTGGTATAGGACTTTGTGATTCATCAAAAGCTGGAGCAATATGAGAACCAATTCAGTCATTTGAATCTTCAGTTACTTAAATTTACAAAAGCTCTTTGTGTACAAATTGGATACCTTTAAAATACATCTGACTGAGGTTCTGAGTTTACCAGTAGAATCAATTCCGCCAGTAATAAGGTGTTCTATCTACCAACTAAATTACTGGCTGATAATGGACAATCTAATTTAGAAGAATCTGCTATCTTGAACTCTTCTCAGGAACATGTCTCAGACTGTGCCATGTTTGAACAGGATTTAAATTAGTGATGCATTTATGTTTCCGCAACTTACAAGCACAGTTTTAAGGACAGGGTATGGGATATTTCCAGATTTGGTGAGAGTGACTCAGGAGAGACTCAAGGCCTTTCTGGTAATGCGGCAGGAGGTCTTGCTTCTGAGTGCCACTTTCATATTATGATATCCTTGCAAATGTACAATTAAATATGTTGGTACTAGAAATATATATTTTTGTTCCAGAACAACTTTGTTCCTTTTTGGATTTGAAGTGGCTCTCCCCAGGTATTCCTCCCTAGTCTAGTACTGCTCAGTTTATGCTGGACACTAGATAGTCATCATGCCAATACCTTATTGCTTCTGTCCTTATTTTACTTAGAAGTCCCACCTTTTCTTTTTTCTGCCCCCCCCCCCCCCATGAGATTTGTTTGTGATCTAATGGATTAACTTTGGGATTATTTTCTTGAAAAAATTCTTTACTGTAATATTTTTTTCTTTCTTTTTGAAGTTAAATCATATTTCTGAATCAAGTGGATAGCTTGTAAAATTATGTTTATAAATCAATAAAAAAGTTTTTTAAAAATAATCCAAATCATAGTTACCTGATGCCAGGGTCTACCTTAGGAGTCAGCATCCAAGGAAAAAAAACTAAGTGTCATTGCAGACAATACACTGAAATCTTCTGCCCAGTGTACAGTGGCAGCCAAAAAACGGATGCTAGGAATTATTAGGAAAGGGATGGTAAATAAGACAATGCCCCTATATTGCTCCACGGTGTGACCTCACCTTGAGTTTTCCGTTCAATTCTGGTCGCCGTATCTCAAAAAAAGATGTGGCGGAATTAGAAAAGGTTCAAAGAGGAGCAACCAAAATGATAAAGGGAATGGAAATCCTCTTACATGTAGAAAGGCTAAAAAAAGTTAGGACACTTCAGCTTGGAAAAGAGACGGCAGAGGAGGGATATGTTTGAGGTCTACAAAATCTTGAGCAGTGTAGAACAGATAAAAGTGAATCGATTTTTCACTCTTTCATAAGGTACAAAAACCAGGGGTCAATCAAATTATATATAAATAATTTTTTTTTTTAAGTCAGAGGAAATATTTTTTCACTCAAAGAATAGATAAGCTCTGGAACTTGTTGCTGGAGGATGTGGTAACGGCGGTTAGCATATCTGGGTTTAAAAAAGGTTTGGACAAGTTCCTGGAGGAAAAGTCCATAGTCTGCTATTGAGACAGACAGAGTCTGCTACTGAGACAGAGTCTGCTATTGAGACAGACATGGGGGAAGCCACTACTTGCCCTGGGATTGGTAGCATGGAACGTTGCTATTATCTGTGTTTCTATCCCAAAAAATCTGAAGGTGAAACAAAGTACTCATGTGGGAAGAGGGCATTATTATATACTAGTAAAAAAGGCCCGTTTCCGAAACCAATGAAACGGGCGCTAGCATGTGGGTTTTTTTGTGTGTGTGTGTATGTGTCACAGAGTTATTTTGTGTGTGTTTGTGTGTGTGTGTGTGTGTGTGTGTGTGTGTGTGTGTGTGTGTGAGTGAGTGAGTGTGTGAGGGTGCGGTGTGTGTGGAGGTTGTTGATGTGTTTCTTTTTTTGTTTTGTTTTTTGCTTGGGGGTTGGGGGATGTGGGTGACGGCTTGCCTGAGGACTGGGATGGTTGTTTTAAGTTGGCGGAAGGGAGAAGAGCACGGTCTCGGGCCATCGGGGGGGTGATCCAATATGTTTGGTCCATTTCAGGCCGGCTGCAGGGGAATGCTGGAACATTTATGCGCTGCAGGAATCAGCGCCGTCTTTTTCCGGGTGCTCGGGGAATCCCCGAGGTGGGAGACTGCTTGCCTGAGGCTGGGGATGGTTGGGCACATCCTTGGCCGCTTCGGCAAAAGGGGAAGAGGAAGGGGGTGGGGAGTTACCTTCAATCTCATTTCATGCCCTCTCGTTCTACCGCCTTCCCATCTCCGGAAAAGGTTTGTTTGCATGATGGGAAAATTAGGTTCTTACCTTGGTAATTTTCTTTCTATTAGTCATAGCAGATGAAGCCATTACGTATGGGTTATGTCCATCAACCAGCAGGGGAGATAGAGAGCACTCAAACTTTCACAGTGCCCTCTTGGCCAGCTAGCTCCACTGCCTCTTCAGTATTTGAAGCTTCCAAAGCAGTATGGCAAACTGCAATGGGAATCACAAGAGCTTTCCTCACAGCGAACGATGGCCCATCACAAGGGCATGAACTCATAAAGGAGGGAACGCACATCCTCCTGGAGGGAAAAACTCATCCTCCTTATTGTATAAGTGGAGGGGAACACACGCGCCTCCTGGAGGGAATCACACATCCTCCCAACACACTGGAGGGAATGAACTCATCCTCCTATTTATGGAACTGGAGGGGAACACACGCGCCTCCTGGAGAGAATCAACACATCCTCCAAAAAAAACATGCTGGAGGGAATGAACACATCCTCCTAAATTTAAACTGAACATGAATCCTGAAGATTGTTTTCCAACTTTCTCCCAAGGAAGGAACTTCAGGAAATTAGAACAGAACCTGAAAACAGATTCACAGCATACAGACAATCATACAGGGAGGGCTCATGGCTTCATCTGCTATGACTAAAGGAAAGAAAATTACCAAGGTAAGAACCTAATTTTCCCTTCCTTGTCATCAAGCAGATGAAGCCATTACGTATGGGATGTAACAAAGCAATCTCTAGATAGGGTGGGAACAAGCCACACCACGCGCTAGCACTTGTGCACCAAAACGCGCATCCCTCCTGGCAGCCACATCCAGCCTGTAATGTCGGGCAAAGGAGAGCTTAGAAGCCCATGTTGCTGCACTGCATATCTCTTGAAGAGAGAGTGCTCCAGTTTCAGCCCAAGAGGAAGAAATCGCTCTAGTAGAATGTGCCTTAAAGGCTACAGGCGGAACCCTGCCGGCCAGCAGATAAGCTGAAAAGATAGATTCTTTGAGCCAGCGGGCAATAGTGGCTTTAGACACTGGAGACCCTCTGCGAGAACCGGATAGCAAAACAAACAGATGATCAGAAGTCCTGAAAGAGTTAGTAACTCGCAGATACTGCAGCAGAGTCCTGCGCACATCCAAAAGGTGCAGCTGCCCAAAAGATTCTGGAAACTCTTCCTCTGAAAAAGAGGGCAAGAAAATAGGCTGGTTTAAGTGAAAGGCTGAAACCACCTTAGGCATAAAGGAAGGCACGGTCCGAACCGTGACTCCGGACTCTGAAAATTGCAGAAATGGGTCTCTACAGGACAGCGCCTGGAGCTCTGACACCCGTCTCGCCGAGGTAATGGCCACCAGAAAAACGGCCTTCAGTGTCAAGTCTTTCTCCGATGCTCGCCGAAGCGGCTCAAAAGGAGATGCCTGCAGGGTTTTCAAAACTAGCCCCAGGTTCCAAGCTGGACAGGGTGCTCGCACTGGAGGTCGGAGCCGAAGCACCCCTCTAAGAAACCGTGCCACATCTGGGTGAGCAGTCAAAGACACGCCTTCCACCTTACCACGAAGGGAGGCCAACGCTGCCACCTGCACCCGCAGGGAATTATAGGCCAAGCCTTTTTGTACACCTTCCTGCAAAAAGTCCAGAATCGGCGAGACAGGAGCCCGCATTGGAACAATGGCTCTGGAAGCACACCAAGACTCAAACAGGCACCAAATCCTGGCATAAGCCACGGAAGTGGACCGCTTGCGGGCTTGCAGGAGAGTGGAAATAACTTTATTGGAATAACCTTTATCCCTCAATTGCGCCCTCTCAATAGCCATGCCGTAAGACCAAAGCGGCCGGCGTCCTCCATGGCTACCGGTCCCTGAGTCAACAGGTTCAGTACCAGAGGTAACGGCAGAGGAGCCTCCAGGAGCATCTGTCGGAGGTCTGCATACCAAGGTCTCCTGGGCCAATCCGGGGCAATGAGGACCACTTCTCCTGGGTGCAGCCGAATCCGCAAGAGCAGGCGCCCTATCAAGGGCCATGGGGGAAACACATAAAGTAGATCCGGAGGCCAGGGTTGAGCCAAGGCATCCAACCCCGCCGAGCGAGGATCTCTCCGTCTGCTGAAGAAGCACGGGACTTTGGTATTGGCGCTTGTCGCCATTAGATCCATCACGGGCTTGCCCCATTTGGCACAGATCTGCAGGAATACTTCGTCTGCCAGATTCCATTCTGCTGGATCGATCTGATGCCTGCTCAGATAATCGGCCTGCACATTGCTCTGACCTGCAATATGAGCTGCCGACAGACACTGAAGATGCAGCTCGGCCCAGTGGCAAATCAGTTCGGCCTGCGCGGCTAGTGCTCTGCACCTTGTTCCGCCTTGTCGATTTATATAGGCCACCGTTGTCGTGTTGTCTGACATCACTCTGACAGCCAATCCTTCCAGGGTCACTTGAAAGGCCAGAAGCGCCTGAAACACCGCTTTCAACTCTAGGCGGTTGATGGACCACTCCGACTCCTCGGGTGTCCATAGACCCTGGGCATGCTTTCCCTTGCAGTGTGCGCCCCAGTCCTTCAGGCTGGCATCTGTTACCACTAGGCACCAAACGGGGAGCGTCAGCGGCATTCCTCGCCGCAGCATGCTGTCCGAGAGCCACCACTCCATGCTGAGACGGGCCGCAGGGAGCCAAGTCTGCATTGGTAATCCTGAGAAATAGGAGACCATCTCCGGAGTAGGGAATACTGTAGAGGTCTCAGGTGCGCTCTCGCCCAGGGTACCACTTCCATCGTGGCTGTCATCGATCCCAGCAGCTGGACAATGTCCCAAGCTCGCGGGCGGGGCATCCTCAGGAGCAGACGGACCTGATTCTGAAGCTTGCACCGCCTTAGCTCGGGTAGGAACACATAGCCCGAGACTGTGTCGAACCTGGCCCCCAAAAACTCTAGAGATTGTGAAGGGGACAGGTGACTTTTGGCCATATTGACGACCCAGCCTAGAGACTGCAGTACTGAGACCACTCTGGCTGTAGCTTGTAAGCTCTCTGTTGCAGAGTCTGCTCTGATGAGCCAGTCGTCTAGGTACGGGTGAACCCTAATACCTTCTCTTCTGAGAAAAGCAGCTACTACCACCATTACCTTCGAAAAGGTTCGGGGAGCTGTGGCGAGGCCAAAAGGCAAGGCCCTGAACTGGAAATGTTTTCCCAACACCGCAAACCTCTGGTGCGGGGGCCAAATCGGTATGTGCAAGTAAGCTTCATTCAGGTCTAGAGACGTGAGAAACTCTCCTGGCTGAACCGCCGCAATGACGGAGCGCAGGGATTCCATGTGGAAATGCCGCACTCTCAGGGAACGCTTGTCCGAGCGAAAGGAGTTCCTCTGCTGACCACGGGCACGTGAAGTGAACCCAGCAGAACGCCCCGGGCGGTACCTTCTAGCTTCACGGAAGCGAGGTCTGTACGAGGAGTGGACCACCTGGCCCTTAGAGGAAGGCCTCTGCTTTTCTTCTGGCAAGCGCTGGGGTTTTGGATCACCCAGGCCTTTCACAATTTTCTCTAACTCCTCACCAAATAGGAGAAGTCCTTGAAAAGGCAACTTCACCAACCTTTGCTTAGAGGCCATGTCCGCTGCCCAGTGTCGTAGCCACAGACGACGGCGAGCCGCCACTGCTACTGCCATTTGTTTAGGCGAAGCTCTGACAAGGTCATAAAGGGCATCAGCCAGAAAGGACAAGGCCACCTCCATTCGCGGAGCCACATCCAAGAAGGGCTCCGCTCCATCTCCGGGCTGAGCCACTGCCTGTTGCAGCCAAGCTAGGCAGGCTCTCACAGCATAACAGCTGCATGCAGACGCCCGAACAGTGAGACCTGCAATTTCAAAGGACCGTTTCAACGCTGTTTCCAGCCTACGGTCTTGAACATCCTTCAGGGCAACACCTCCTTCAACAGGGAGGGTAGTTCTCTTTGCCACCGCAGTGACTAGGGCATCCACTGTAGGCATTTGAAAACGAGCCATATGTCCCTCACGCAGAGGGTATAACTGCCCCATAGCCCTGGAAACTCTCAAAGGTCCCTCGGGGTCAGCCCACTGAGCCGAAACAAGCTCTAGGATGGAGTCATGCAAAGGGAAGGCCCGAGCAGCTTTCTTGGTACTAGCCATCCTGGGATTACCCGAGGAGGCCATGCCACTGTCAGGATCTTCAATCAAGAGGGCCTGCAGGGTATCTGAAATAAGCGCTGGCAGCTCATCACGGTGTAAAATCCTCACTGCGGAGGGATCATCCAGATCCTGTGGTAAATCCGCACCTGACTCTGGTTCCTCAGACCAAGAACGTCTGTCAGAGTTCTCCGAATCCTCACACCCCGACCACGGGGAGGAAAAGGTGCACCACAATCTGAAGGGGAATTAACCCTTCTGCGCTTATCTTTAGGCCAAGCATCCGGGAAAAAAAGCCTCACTGGGCAGTCCCAGGCCAGAATCCATCGGGGGGGGGGCAATCAGAGGAGCCTCAGGCGACCCTTGAGGAAGGGCTCTTTTCATCATGTATGCTTTATGCAGCAAAAGCACAAAATCCAGGGAGAAAATCTCACCCTGGGCACCCAAATCCTGTCCGGTGCTAGCCACTCCTGAAATAACCTCATCTCGAGGTGCCCCACCCGGCTCAGGTCTCTCCGTGTCCACGGAGGCCGTGCCATGCGGTGTAAGCAAAATGGCACCCGCTGCCAGCTCAGAGCGGGAAGAAACATCGCTCGCCATGCTCGGGCCGGCTCCTACGCCAATACAGCACGATTTACAGAGCCCTGCTGCTGATTTGCGCTTGCCACAAGTGGAACAGCGCTTTACATTGTCCGCAGCCATCGCCGAAAAAAGGCGGTAAAATCCAAAATGGCGGTTTCGCGCCAAAATCGCCCCGATCGCGGGCCCACCCCGGAGGAGTTGGAAAACACTCTTACCTCAAAGGATATAGTGTACAACTACGATCCTGCTGAAAATCAGGTCAAAAACCTCTGTTCCAGCGTCTCTGCGTTGAAAAACGCGACGCGACTTTTTTTTTTTTTTTTTTAAAGCTGTGAGGAAAGCAGAGGTATTGAAGACTCCGGAGGCTCAGATGAGTGGGAAAGGCAGGGAAAGGGCGAACCTATATGCCTGCATCCACTGTTGGTGGGTAAGGACAGGGAAAGCAAGGCAATATGTCCACATCCACAGAGGTATGGGTAAGGCAGGGAAAGGGCTAACCTATGTGCCTTTAAAGTGAAGCTGCTATAGCCTCCAACACCCCGGTTAACAACTGGCAAGCCAGGAACTACCTCCCGGCAGATTTTTCTGGAGCCCGAACAAGCTGCAGCCACCCTGCTAAAGGAGATAGAGAATACTGAAGAGGCAGTGGAGCTAGCTGGCCAAGAGGGCACTGTGAAAGTTTGAGTGCTCTCTATCTCCCCTGCTGGTTGATGGACATAACCCATACGTAATGGCTTCATCTGCTTGATGACAAGGAAGAATACCTTTCAAATATTTGAACGTCTGTATCATATCACCCCTGTTTCTCCTTTCCTCCAGGGTATACATGTTCAGGTCAGCAAGTCTCTTCTCATACGTCTTGTAACGCAAATCCCATACCATTATTGTAGCTTTTCTTTGCACTGCCTCAATTCTTTTTACATCCTTAGCAAGATACGGCCTCCAAAACTGAACACAATACTCCAGGTGGGGCCTCAGCAACGACTTATACAGGGGCATCAACACCTCCTTTCTTCTGCTGGTCACACCTCTCTCTATACAGCCTAGCAACCTTCTAGCTACGGCCACCGCCTTGTCACACTGTTTAGTCAAACAAGTACTGTTTTCGTCACACTGTTTTCGTCAAAAAAGTACCGAAACAAGGCTCTCCACACATCCAGGAAACGTAGCGAGGCAAACTCCTGCTTCAGAAAACTGCAAAAAAAGGATCTCTGGAAGAAAGCCTGAATTTCAGAAATCCTCCTAGCCGAAGCAATGGCCACCAAAAACAATGTCTTAAGTGTTAGATCCTCCTCAGAAACCTTATTCAACGGCTCAAACGGTGGGACCTGGAGGGCTCGCAGTACCACAATCAAATGCCATGCCGGGCACGGCTGCCGCAGAGGAGGCCGAAGCCGAAGCGCCCCGCATAGGAAATGGACCACATCAGAGTGAGCTGCTAAAGAGGAACCATCCAGTTTGCCCCTAAAACAAGTTAGCGTGGCCACCTGCACTCGAAGGGAATTATATGCCAATCCCTTTTGAAGATCATCCTGAAGGAACTCCAGAATAACCAGAATGTCTGGCCGAAAAGGCGATTCAGCACGTAAAGCACACCATGCCGAGAAAGCTTTCCACACTTGCGCGTACGCTGCTGAAGTAGACTGCTTCTGTGCCCCCAAAAGAGTGGCAATAGCTGGTCCTGAAAATCCCGTCTTACTCAGCTGCCGCCTCTCAATAGCCAGGCCATAAGACCAAAGCAGGAGGTATTTTCCATCTGAACTGGCCCTTGATGCAGCAGATCGGGAGTCACCGGAAGTCGCAATGGTGGCTCAGAGTGCTCGAACGAGATCCGCATACCACGGCCATCAGGGACAGTCTGGGGCCACTAGAACGACCGACCCCCGATGCCGCCCTATGCGGCAAAGAACTCTCCCTATCAGAGGCTGTCAGCAAAGAGGCCACGGAGGAAAAACATACAGTAGCTGTTGTTCTGGCCATGGCTGGAGAACAGCGTCAATCCTGCGGGCCCTGGCTGCCGTTTGCAGCTAAAGAACTGAGGAACTTTGGCATTGCAAGCCATGGTCATGAGATCCATTACTGGTCTTCCCCAATGTTGACAGATCAGCTGAAAAGTCAAGTCCGACAGCGTCCATTCCGCTGCATCCAAAAGAGTCCGGCTGAGAAAATCTGCTTGAACATTGTCTTGACACGCAATGTGCGCTGCCAACAGACTCTGAACATGCGCTTCCGCCCATACTAGAAGACGAGACACTTCCACTGCCAAGGGAAGACTGTGAGTGCCCCCCGCCGATCGATGTAGGCCACCGTCGTGGTGTTGTCTGAGAATACACGAACCGCCTGCCCCTGCAGAAGGTCCTGAAAACTCCGCAGCGCATTCACAACTGCTCGCAACTCCAGACAATTTATCGGCCAAGTCGCTTTGAGAGGGGTCCATGCCCATGGAATGACCTCCAAGGTCGCCGTCATGGAACCGAGGAGCTGAACATAGTCCCACACTCGGGGAGTGCGACTCAATAAGGTCTGTATCTGAGAAAGCAATTTGATCCTTCGCCTCTCAGGGAGAAAAACCTTCCCCCGCTTCATATCGAATTGCACTCCAAGATACTCCAGACTCTGAGTAGGAACCAGATGACTCTTGTCCATATTGACCACCCAACCTAGGGATTGCAACACCGCAATCACTCGGTCGGTGACCACTCGACTCTCCTCTGCTGTAGTCGCTCGAATCAGCAAGTCGTCGAGATATGGATGCACTCGAATCCCCTCCTTCCGCAGGAACGCCGCCACCACCACGACCTTGGAAAAAGTGCGTGGGGCAGTGGCCATTCCGAAAATCTGAGAAATCTGATGGGGCTGCCAAATGGGAATGTGCAGGTAAACTTCCCTCAAATCGAGAGCCGTCAAAAACTCGCCTGGTTGAACAGCAGCAATAACTGCCCTTAATGTCTCCTTGCGGAAGTGACAAACCCGCAAAAACTGGTTTAATTTTCTGAGGTCGAGAATAGGCCGAAAAGCCCCTCCCTTCTTTGGAACCACAAAGAAGATGGAGTACCGACCTGTGCGCCTTTCGAGAGGAGGAACAGGCACGATAGCCCCTATCCTTAGCAGGTCTTGCAAGCACTGCAGAACCGCTGTCCTGTTGGCCCGCGATACACAGCGGGACTCCAGAAAAAAGTCTGTAACAGGATAGAAGAATTCTAGCTTGTGACCTTCTCGCACCACATCGAGGACCCACTGGTCCGAAGAAATTCTGGCCCACTCTGGAAGAAACAGAGAAAGCCAACCACCGATCTGCTCTCCTCCCGAATGGACCTGCGCCCCATCATTGGGAGGCCCAAGAAGGAGCCCCCTGACGAGAGGGGGGTCCAGCCGGACGCTTCTCGTTGCGAAAGGAAGAACGCTGCCAAAAACGAGGACACTGAAAGGCTGCGTTGGACCGCCCCGGGCGATACCGTCGCGTCTCTCTGAAACGTGACCTCGAAGCTACCTGCCTGGAAGTAGACGGGTCTATCCTCTGGAAGACATTGAGACTTGAAATCCCCCAAATCTTTAACAATCTTTTCTAAGTCTTCCCCAAAAAGCAATTTCCCTCGGAAAGGCAATTTAATGAGCTGCTTAGAGGCCGTATGCAGGACCCCTCCTCAGACCCCAAAGAAAGCCTAGGCTTTTTAAGGGAGGAGAAATCCTCTGGGGAAAAAAACAAAATCTCTTGGTTACCCCCAGACCTCGAGAGAATCAAAGGCCGACGCTGTCGCAGCCGCATGAGGGGGGGGAAGGCCCTTTTCAACAAAAACGCCTGATGGAGTAGCAAAATAAACTCTGGGTAAACCCCTCCCCCGCAACAGAGGAGGTCGCAGCCATGGCACCCGCACCACCGCCCACAGTGCCTGACGGCCCCCCCCGACTCCCCTACCAGCGGAGAAGAAGCTTTGCCCAAAACTGCTTCTGGAGCCAGCTCTGCGACTGATCGCAAAATGGTGCGAGAATCGCCAGGCTCTGGGCAGGAAAGCATGCTCTCGGGGGGCCACCGCTCTGTCGAGTCCCGCAAAATCAGCGCACCCTGCGCTACAAAGGCCCGCCGCCAAACACCGTTTCACGCATAAGGAACAGCGTTTTACCGCCTCCGCTGCCATCGCCCGTCCCTGAACAGGAACCCAGCAGGACTTACCCCGGACCGGGAAAGCGTGGGCTGACAGCTGAGCCGAAGGAAAAAAAACTCTCCGAATCCACTTCGAGGCAGGCTCAGACAAGCAGGTAACAGAAAACAGGACTCAACAGTAACACAAACCTGCTCTCAGCAAAAACACACTTCACTGTGCTTCTCTGTTTCTCTTTTAAATAAATTCTATGGTTCTCTTCTTTTTTTTTTTTTTAGTGAGGAGGCAGAAACAAACAGGGAAGGAAAGGAACAGCAAACGCCTGTTCAGAGGGAATTTGAGGTGCAGCAGGGACCCAGCAACTGCGTATGCTGCCAAAGGGGACACCACCAGTCCACCACCCCCAGCTCAAACTGGCCACTGGCCCAGGAGCACCCTCAGAGGCCTTGGGCTCAGGAGCTGGAGAAAAAGCTGTCCCCCACTGAGATAGAGACATGCTAACTGAGGAAGGAAATGGCCGTCTGGCATCACTGCCTTTAGTTTATTCCTGGATTCATCGGCTGCAAGTGACAAGGAAAGGGCTCGGCGCAAATGCATGCTAAACCTATTCATCCCTTGCAACCAGCGAACCAAAAACTGGCTCGCTGGCTGCGGCAAACCCTACACCAGCACGGAGCTGGCGTTACGGTTTGTAGACCATTGGGCAGGAATGGAGAGCCCTATCCAGCATGCATGTGCATGCTAGCTGGCCCCCCATTCCCCCCAATGCAGCAGCCTCAGCAGGAACCCCTACCCGTCCCCCCTACCCCTCCCCCCAGCAACAGGGGGCTGGAGGTCCAGTTCCCACCCCCCCCCCCCGACAGGGGTTCGAGGGGGCGGAGATCCAGTGGGTCTCCAGCCTCCCCAACCCCCCCCCCAACATCCCACTGATGTCCCTGCTGGCCCAGTGGGCCTCAGGTAAATCCCCCCCCCCCCACACCTGGTGGTCTAGCAGCCCTTCCCCACCCCCTATCTGCAGTTGGAGGTGGCCTCCCTCCTCTTCCATCAACAAGGTGGGATGCTTGGGGGGGGGGAGGTTGGGGGGGCTGGAGACCCACCAGATCTCCACCTCCCCCAAACCTGGGGTGGGGGGTCAGGGGACCAGAGGTCCACCGGACCTCCAGCCCCCTGTTGCTGGGGGAGGGGGGTGTCGGGTCAGGGTTCCTTACTTACCCGCGGCCCACTGGGCCACCAGGGACATCGGAGGGAAGCTGGGGGGGGTAGGGGGGCTGGAGACCCCCTAGATCTCCAACCCCCACTAAACCTGTGTTGGGGGGGGGGGGTCGGGGGCACCAGAGGTCCGCTGGACCTCCACTCCCCATTTTGCTTGGCTCGGACGGGGGTAGTTGGGGTCTGGTGGTCTCATGAACCTCAAGCCCCTGTTTGACAGGTCTGGGCTGTCAAACAAGTGCGTGAGGATTGTGCCTAAGCGCATGCTCAGGCACAATCCTCCCGCACTTCTACCTCATGATCAGAGAGAATAGCGTGCTTAAATTTGAATGCAATTATCTCTGATCATAGGTCCGGTAAAGACCCGCGCTGTTCCAGCACTATTTTTAGAGCACTGTTTGTAACAGTATGGGGATTTTGATCATCTGCCTACTGGTGCCTTGCATGCCATGTGCTAACAGCTTTCTGAGAGCTGACCTTTCTTAATTCCACTGTGGTCCATCAAGGTTGTTAACCTTTTTCTCTCCTTCTCTTTCTCCACTCTCTCTCCTTTAGGTTCTTTCCTTAGAGCAAGTCCTTTCCCAAGTCTTAGAAGCTTCTCCCTTAAGTTGCTGTAAAAAGTATTTTTCCTTTTGTTTCTCCCTGTTTGAGTTTACAGCTTTGCCTCTCAATAGCGCTGAGATAACATAGTACCCAAACAATGTGAATGGCGCAATATCTTGGAAATATATTTATACGTCAACAGATATTTGTTATAACTTTTCACATAGTCTTATTGTTTCCCATTATTCTTTTCAAACAAAGAGGCATCACATAACAAATCATATAGGCTATTGGATCTCTTATAGCCCACAGCTATTCCAAATCCGTAGCACTTTCAGTCATGCTAATCATTTGGCTCTAATGCTTCTATTACTTTTACCATTTTTATTATAACTATCTAAAAGAAAAAGCATCAACAAACAGCAACCCTGATACTTAGCTTAACTCACAAGGCTGTAATTCTGGTGTTCTAGTTAAGCTAAGTATCGGGTTACTGTTTATTGGTAGCATGGAATGTTGCTTACTATTTGAGTTTCTGTCAGGTACTTGTGACCTGGATTGGCTGCTGTTGGAAGCAGGCTATTGGGCTAGATGGACCATTGGTCTGACCCAGTATGGCTATTCTTATGTTTTAACTTTTGAAGTCCATGCAGGAGGGAGACTTGCTAGTTTCTCCCCTGCCCTTGTGATTTGGCAGAAACATAAAACAACCAACCTCAAGCTGCAGAACTAGCATGATTTTGACTTGTATGTCAAGTTTCACAGTCAATTAGAGGCAGTGGAGTAGGAAGGGCGGGGCGGTCCACCCCGGGTGCACGCTGCTGGAGGGTGCAGAGAGCAGCCGCACACTTGTCAGCTTCGCTGGTTCCCTGCTCCCTCTGCCCCGGAACAGGTTACTTCCTGTTCCGGGGCAGAGGGAGCAGGGAGCTGACAGGGGCGTGGCTGCTCTCTGCACCCTCCAGCAGCCAAGAATGCACCCGGGGAGGGGGTGTCGTGCTGAACATGGGGGGAGGGGTGCGCAGCAGCGATCCGCCCCGGGTGGTAGCCAACCTAGGATCGCCACTGATTAGAGGAAAGGGTATGTTTATGCGGCTGCAAGTATCTTTTACCTAAAGGGGTTGTAACAAGATGAGCTAATAGTTGTGGTTGTTCCTTGAAGCTTCTTGAAGTGTGCAGAGTTATTTTCCACATGTGTGGCACTGGAATCTTTGGTGTGTTGTGTCCTGCCATGGGTTCCAGTCATGCAGTTCTTACTGCCCAACTGAGTAGTGGCAGCAGAGCACTATAATTTGGTGCTCCATTTCACTGCGAGGTGCCACATCAGAAAAAGTCCCAGTATAGCATGGGACAGTCCAAGTAGAGGAGCAGTCCTTTTCTGTGTGGCCACAAGCTCCATTTATTTCCACTGCCCCCAGTTTGGAGAGTGCACCCGGTTGGGTACCTTTTTTTAAATTTTGTGCAGCACAGTCTCTCCAAAAGGTGCCTTCTGTGAGCACATATGAGGGAGATGAGTTTAGGTCTTAGGCTGGTCATGCCCAGGAAACATTTAAACATTTTGACAGGGAAGTTGTGCTGTGTGCTTCCATACTCCAGTTGTCACTTTTTTTTTTTTTTAATTTAATAAGAGTTTTGTTTTTTTTAGTTGGTTTTTTTTTTTTGGGGGGGGGGGTCCCTTTCTGCTTTCCACTTGTGTGAGGAGAGTTAGCAACCTACTGGTCCAGCAGAGAAGTTTCAACAGATGCTAAAGAAGAGATTTAATTTACATAGACATATTGAAAATGCCAGTACCAACTCAACAAAGGTGTCACGCCTGTGGGACAGGACTTTACAAAACCAGAAAACTGTACCAGGGATTTTATGGTAAGGATCCTGAAAGGGAACTTTAAAACAATACAGGAATGTAAGACTTTTGAAATCAGAATGATTAAATATTTTGACACCCACCAGACAGGACTTAAAGATCTGGGTTTTCTAGCCCTTATAATGCATAAAATTGTATTGCTTTGTAAATTGTATTGCTCTGTCACCTTCCTATCTCCCTGACTCTCACCCATCCACCACCATCCTGTTAGACTGTCACTGAAATGCTTTGATGTTTCACTCATATATACTGTCATCTACCAACATTTGCTTATTTCTGATCAGACGAAGGGCAACCTTCGAAAGATAATCAAGAAATGTATTATGTCCAATAAAAAAGGTATCATCTTATTTTCTTTTCCATGTTATATTTTGTTTTATTTCTATTGATTACCTTTAAAAGTGGACTAACACGGCTACCACACCTCTCTAACCGAGAGGAAGAAGAGGGGTGTCTGGGAAATAGGAACACTGGCACATGCTGACTGGGGGGGGGGGGGGGGGGGGGAGTATGATAGAGGTCTATAAAATCCTGAGTGGTGTAGAACAGATAAAAGTGAATGAAAAGACCAGGGGACACTCAATGAAATGACATGGAAATACTTTTAAAACAAATATGATGAAATTTTTTTTTTACTCAAAGAACTAAGCTCTGGAACTCGCTGTCGGAGGTTATGGTAAGAGCAGTTAGCATATCTAGGTTTAAAAAAAGGTTTGAAAGTTCCTGGTCCATAGTCTGTTATTGAAATGAACATGGGAGAAGCCACTGCTTGCCCTGGGATTGGCAGAATGTAATGTTACTACTAATTGGGTTTCTGCCAGGTACTTGTGATCTGGATTGGCCACTGTTGGAAGCAGGATACTGGGCTAGGTGGACCATTGGTCTGACCCAGTATGGCTATTGTTATGTTCAGGAATCAAACCTGGATCTTCCATATCACATGGAACAACACTGTACTGGCTACTGAACTACCAAATCTGTGACAAAATTCCATCTCAGCTGCCAGCATGCTTAGTGATGTCACACTATTCATGTAAGCAAGTTAAAAAAAATTGTTTATAGTTATATGACAGAGATGCACCCAAACAAAATTACCCTTTTCAACTCGCCTTCTTTACATTTTCATGCCCCATTTAGAAAAAAAATCGTGAATTGTAAGTTTCTATGCAAAGTTATTCTACTTGTACTAAAACAACATGTGCGTGCAATCTGATAGTTTAATAAAAATTTACATGAAAAAAAAAAAGTCAGTTGCCTTTGGCGAAACTGCTGCTAGAAATAAGTAGTACTGGCAGAATTCCAAGTCTAACTTTCTACTCACTGATGGGATGATTCTCTGACATGTTTCAGTAGCTGCCTCTGTAAGAAAAGCAGTGGACTTCAGCAGGAGACACTGCTCTGAAGCCAGCTGTGCAGGATGGTTAATTAAATCCTATTCTTGTCCATCTGAAAGTTCAATACAGCCTGGAAGCGCTGTATTGAACCTGTCCGTCTTTCCCAGGGCTCCAAGTAAGAAGGGAATGGTGATGAGCTGTTAAGTCAGCTGATCATACAGAGGCAGTCCTGGACAGCAAGTTATACAGTAACTAAACTCCTTGTATAAACAAAGGAACAGAGCCACAGAGTCAGCTATTTTCCCCAAGGATTATCTCACTGAGGCGTTTATCTCATTAAAGGTAAATAGGTTACCTAAACATGTGCTTTTGGTGTCTAAGACAAAAGGGACTGCATTCTTGTGTACTAGTACTTCTTAGCTAAAATTCAGTATTTTTAAAATAGGCAGCTGTGACACCCCAGCCCAAGCCCTCAGTACCCTAATCACACTGGCTTTTCGTGATGGGAACAACTTGGCCACAGCCTTATTGAATATACATATGGTTACCATCACAGATCAATATTACCAGGGTGCCCCAATCAAACTTAGATGTGCTAAAGCAGTGTTTCCCCAAATTTGATCCTGGTGTACCCCTTGCCAGTCAGGTTTTCAGGATATCCACAGGAATATGCACGAAAGAGATTTGCATATAGTGGAGGCAGTGTATGCAAATCAAGTTCATGCATATTCATTGTGGATATCCTGAAAACCTGACTGGCAAAGGGTACTCCAGGGCTGGACTTAGAAAACACTGTTCTAAAGCAACCAACAGCAGCAAGGCTGTTTAGTGCTCAGAGCACTGCCCACAGGATGTCCTGCTGCACAGTAATGTGTACAATCCAGATGCAGCTATCCATGCTGTGCCACACATCCACTTAAGGAAAATCAGTGCTACATCAGTGTTCCAGGCTTGGGTATTCCTGCCACCAGCCTGGGACAATTATTTATTTTGTGCCCTAGGCCACCACCCCCTCAGCTGTGACCAGTTGTTAGTTGTATACAGTTGCAGGCTACAGTCAGTCACTTCTTCTTTCCTTTATTTTGTTGACATGCAGGTCAACATGGAACAAAATACTTAATGTCTGAATGTCTGGCATATGAATGCCAATGAGTCAGCATAAGCCCACCCCAACAAGGTTTGCTTGGGGATGATTCATAAGATTGTTATATCAAACAAATATATGAATGTAACAGCTAAAAAAAAAATTCCATTACATATTAATTCCCATCTAAAACAAAAATCTTTCAATGTTACAAATATTTTTCATTCAATTCATTTAAACAATGCATACCCCCTATATACAAAAATATATAGGGAAATGCTCATATATTTTCAGAGGACAATTACAGATTCAAGGATCTTCTAATTTGTCCAAACATATAATCATAGCATGATTTTATTAGTGTTAAGAAATGCCTCCAAGAGCACATCCCTATATATTTATTATATATATAGGGGGTATGTATTGTTTAAGTGGAATGAATGAAAAATATTTGTAACACTGAAAGATTTTTGTTTTAGATGGGAATTAATATGTAATGGAATTTATCTATCTATCTTTCTCATCTAATTTCTTGAGTCACAATTTCCCCATTTGTTTTGGTGGTTTTTACAGCTAAAAAAAAAAAAAAAAAAAAGCCAGAAAAAGTTTTAAAGTGTTTTTCAACTCAAATAATGGCTTATCTCCAAAACAAGATTGTAAAATTTGTGGAGAAAACGAGACCTCCAAATTTACAACTCAAAACCACCAATGTAACGACTAAGTACTAAAGGCATAAGCAATATTATTATTATTTGTTGCATTTGTATCCCACATTTTCCCACCTATTTGCAGGCTCAATGTGGCTTACATTCTGCCATAATGGCAATCGTCATTTCCGGGATGAGAAATACAAAGTGGGTATTCCCTTAACCCACTCCCTTAATCACCCAACCAATGCCTCCTTCTCTTTCTTTCCTGATATCACCGAAGAGGAAATCGCACACCTTCTTTCCTCCTCGAAATGCACTACCTGTCCCTCTGATCCCATTCCCACCAACTTACTTAACTCCATTTCTCCCACTATCACTCCCTCTATCTGTCACATCCTCAACCTCTCTCTTTCCACTGCAACTGTCCCTGACGCCTTCAAACATGCTGTGGTCACACCGCTCCTCAAAAAACCGTAACTGGAACCTTCCTGTCCTTCCAACTACCGTCCCATCTCGCTCTTACCCTTCCTCTCCGTTACTTGAACATGCCGTTCACAGCCGCTGCCTTGATTTTCTCTCCTCTCATGCCATCCTTGATCAGCTTCAATCCGGCGTTCGCCCTCTACATTAGACTGAAACAGTGCTCACTAAAGTCTGTAATGATCTATTCCTCGCCAAATCCAAAGGCCATTACTCCATCCTTATCCTGCTTGATCTATCTGCTGCTTTTGACACTGTCAATCATAGTCTTCTTCTTGCCACACTGTCCTTGTTTGGATTTCATGGCTCTGTTCTTTCCTGGTTCTCCTCTTATCTCTTCCACCGTACCTTCAGAGTATATTCTGGTGGATCATCCTCCACCCCGTCCCACTCTCAGTTGGAGTTCCTCAGGGATCTGTCCTTGGCCCCCTTCTTTTTTCCATTTACACTTCTTCCCTGGGCTCTCTGATCTCATCTCACGATTCCCAGTACCATCTTTATGCCGACGACACTCAGCTCTACCTCTCCACACCTGACATTACTGCTGAAACCCAGGCCAAAGTTTCAGCCTGCTTGACCGACATAGCTGCCTGGATGTCACACCGCTACCTGAAACTGAACATGGCCAAAACTGAGCTTATTGTCTTTCCCCCCACGCCCACCTCGCCCCTCCCCCCATTCTCTATTTCAGTAGATGGCACCCTCATCCTCCCTGTCTCATCTGCTCACAACCTAGGAGTCATCTTTGATTCCTCCCTCTCCTTTTTCGTTTTATGACATTTGGAAGTGCGTTCCATAGCTGGGTGCTTATGTAGGAGAAGCTGGATGCATATGTGGATTTATATTTGAGTCCTTTGCAGCTGGGGTAGTGGAGATTCAGGAATGTGCGTGCTGACCTTTTTGTGTTCCTGGTTGGTAAGTCTATAAGGTCTGACATATAGGCCGGGGCCTCTCCGTGGATGATTTTGTGGACCAGGGTGCCAATTTTGAACACAATCCGTTCTTTTAATGGGAGCCAGTGTAGTTTTTCTCTTAGGGGTTCGGCGCTTTCGTATTTCGTTTTTTCAAATATGAGTCTGGCTGCAGTGTTTTGGGCAGTTTGGAGTTTCTTAATGATTTGTTCTTTGCATCCGGCATAGATGGCGTTGCAGTAGTCTAGGTGGCTTAGCACCATTAATTGTACCAGGCTGCGGAATATTTCCCTTGGGAAGAAAGGTTTACTCATAATCATTGGTCATAAAAAAAAAATAACTCCACCAAAACACAATCTGTCAAATGCTCTTATTTTAAATTCCGGATTAAGAGCTAAAAATCATAAGGAAAAGATAAGCAAGCAATATGATCCTCAACTGTTTTGAAACACGTACATATTATAGAATTGTTCCCAAAGGCCAATAGAACCACACTTGTCTTCAAAATTCACGTCTCAATTGTCCATGAATTTCAACTGTGCCACACAGAGGACCGGACAGCAACAGCTCCAGATGAAAGAAAAGGTGGCAATCCAACTGAGACTTAAAACACATCCTAAGAACATAATGGCCTCACTGGGTCAGACCAATGGTCCATATAACTCAGTATCCTGTTTCCAACAGTGGCCAATCCATGTCATAAGTATCTGGCACAAAACCAAACAGTAGCAACATTCCTAGCAATCCCAGGGCAAGCAGTGGCTTCCCCATGTCTGCCTCAATAGCAGCTTATGGACTTTTCCTCCAGGAACTTGTCCAAACCCTTTTTAATCCTAGATATGCTAACCACTGTTACCACAACCTCCAGCAAAGAGTTCCAGAGCTTAATTATTCACTGAGTGAAAAAATATTTCCTCCTACTTGTTTTAAAAATATTTCCATGTAACTTCATTGAGTGTCCTAGTCTTTGTATTTTTTGAAAGAGTTAAAAAAAATTTTTTGATTCACTTCTACCTTCTATACCACTCAGGATTTTGTAAACCTCAATCATATCTCCCCTTAGCCATCTCTTTTCCAAGCTGGAGCCCTAACCTCTTTAGTCTTTGGTCGCTCTTTGAGCCGTTTCTAATTATGCTATATCTTTTTGAGATACAGCGACCATAACTGAACACAGTACTCAAGGTGAGGTCACACCATGCAGCGATGCAGAGACATTATAAGCATTCTTGGACTTACCATCCCTTTCCTAATAATTCCTAGCATACTGTTTGCTTTTTTGGCCACCACCACACACTGGGAAGATTTCAGCATATTGTCTACAAAAAGACACCTACATCTTTTTCTTGGGTGCTGACCCCCAAAGCGGACCCTAGCATCAGGTAACTAGGAGGATCACCACACCAATGTGGGAGAGGTTCAACATAGCTTAATTGCTTATCTTTCCCATATGATTTTTAGCTCTTAATCAGGAGTTTAAAATAAGATCATTTGACCAACTGTCTGTTGGTTGAGTTTTTCTGAACAATGATTAAATTGCTTCCACCTTTAGCACTTAGGCCCAGATGCACTAAACTTTAATGACCCTTTAACGAAGAATTTTTGAACCGTGGCATGCATTAAAGGCCATTTTCCGACGACGGTAGCAGAAAACGAAAACGGAATGCAGATGAGCAAATTGTGTAGAAACCCTATTGAAACGAGATGCACTAAAGTTTTCCGCCTGCCCTAACGCTGGAAAACTGCCGGAAAGCTAACAACAGGTCTGTACCTGTCGTTAGGGCTGTCCGACTAAAATCTTAAATGTAAAAACCACCCAAAAAAAAAGCGAGGGGCGAAAACGCACGTCAGGGGCGTCCTTTATTGACGCCCGAGGTCGTTGCTGCTCCCTGTTCCCCCTGCATCAATCTAAAAGTGAAAAAAAAAACGATCGGGAGGGGGCAAAGGCGCTCATCAGGAGCGGCCTGTATGGACGGCTTTGCCCCCCCCCCCCCCCCCGAGGTCGCCGCTGCTCCCCGCTTCTCCCTGTATGAAAAAAAAAAACTCAAAATAAAAATCAAACCTTTTGCAGCGCCAGGCCCCCCTCCCTTCCTCTCTCTTCTCCTTCTCCCACCACTGCTCTGCCTCCTGCCATCCTCTGCCCCCGTGCCCCGCCCCCCTGAGGTCGTCGCCGCCGCTCCCCCCTCCTCCGTATCCGGGCCCGCGCAGCGCCTCTCACCTCTGTGTGAAGGCGCTGCACAGGCAGAAAGAACAGCTGATGCCTCCAGTCTTCACGTCTCTCCTTTCTTCTTGGGCCCGCCCCCGTCTGAAGTAACGTGAGACGGGGCGGGCCCAAGAGGAAAGGAGAGACGCAAAGACTGGAGGCATCAGCTGTTCTTTCTGCCTGTGCAGCGCCTTCACACAGAGGTGAGAGGCGCTGCGCGGGCCCGGATACGGAGGGGGGACCGGCGGCGACGGCCTCAGGGGGGCGGGGCAGTGGTGGGAGAAGGAGAAGAGAGAGGAAGGGAGGGGGGCCCGGCGCTGCAAAAGGTTCGATTTTTATTTTGAGTTTCTTTTTCATACAGGGAGAAGCGGGGAGCAGCAGCGACCTCGGGAGGGGGGCAAGGCCGTCCATACAGGACGCTCCTGATGAGCGCCTTTGCCCCCTCGCGATCCTTTTTTGATGTTTGTTAAGATTTTATATTGTATATAGGGGAAAGCGGGGAGCACGTGTTTGTGTTGTTTTTTTTTTTGGTTTTGACGTTTGTGGCATGCGCAGAGCAGCCAGCATAACGCTTGGCTGCTCTGCGCATGCTTTAGGGGCCGATTACTGACGGGGATTACACCAATTTAACGTATCTTTAATGCATTGTACTTTACAATACTGTACCAAACATTAAAGACTTGTTTTTTTTTGTGCATTCTTCGTTTTTTAAAATACGTTAAAGACTTTTACGTTTTACATTTTTTTACGAAAGGTTGATGCATCTGGGCCTTAGTTGTTACGTTGGTGGTTTTGAGCTGTGAACTTGGAGGTCTCTTTCTCCATTAACTTTACAGTCTTATTTTGGGGATAAGCCATAGTAGTGATTCTCTTGAGCTGAAAGACATTTTTGAGGATTCATGGCCCAGGTCCTGTATAACACTAGCCCAACAAGGTTTTGCTCAGGGATGATTTGCAAGTCACAATCCAGACTTGCATTTTACTGCTCCAACATTTTCAGGCTTCCCCATGGCATCCCTACCTACATTCCCCCAATGTACATCTGCACCTCATTGGCGCCCATGCAGGCTGAAAACGTAATCCTCACTGGTCTCCATCAAAAATCTCTCCCAATGGCTTGGGCCCAAAGATCATATACACTGTGAGCAGGAAGGAATCATATGCCCAAAATTAAAATCCATAGTAGCTAACATGCAATTTGTGTTCAATAATGTCTTCCAAAAGAGCTAGCTGTCAAATACACATAGTTCCACCACAGAAACCTTCCGTTTGGTACGACAGCCTGCTGTAGTGCAATATCCTGCTCCCATTAGCACCTGGACAATTATTGTATAGACCGCCACAGAAACCTGATGCAGAACCAGACAGACACACATACAGGCCCCAAACAATGGGGAGTGATATGTGACCAAGATGCCAAATAAGCAGTCAAGTGGCCTTATTCTAGATTCCTTTGTCATGCTACAAAGAAAATACAAATACACGATCAGACAAACTAAAAGGACCTATTACAAAACCAAAATAGGACCAAACTATAAGGATACGCACAAACTCTTCACACTCATAAACAATCTTCTAAATACTACCAAGGTCACCTGTAACAACGCAGATACACCCCATCAGCAACCAACCTTGCAAACTACTTCAAGGAAAAAAATCTCAAAACTCCGACTCAAGATACCCACTAACACAACGGACTACACAAATATCCTTGAATGTCTAGACCCAAAGCCCAGAGAATACCCAGCAGATTGATCATGGACAGACTTTGACACGCTCTCACCAAAAGAAATCTCATACTGGTTAGGAAAATACGCAAAATCGAAATGCAAATTAAACATCTGCCCTAACAGTCTAATAAGATCCACGCCCAAACAATTCAAAACAGACCTCACGAACCACATAAATTACAGGCTCCAAAATGGACTCTTTCCCACGGACAAAGGAAACATACTACTCACTCCGTTACCAAAAGATGCTAAGAAAAACACAATGGACCTAACCAACTATCGACCAGTAGCATCCATCCCACTCATGACCAAGCTCATGGAAGACATAGTGACGAAACAATTGACTGAATACCTACATAGACACTCAATTTTGCACGAGTCCCAATCAGGATTTCGGACGAATCACAGCACCGAAACTGTACTAGTGTCCGCAATGAACGCAAACAAGCAATTGCGACTGATAACAACATCCTCCTCCTGCAATTCGACATGTCCAGTGCCTTTGACATGGTTAACCATGATATACTAATACAAATACTAGAATACTTCGGAGTAGGAGGCCCTGTTCTCAAATGGTTCAAAGGATTCCTAACCACAAGATCATACCAAGTAACAATGAACGAGGACAGATCACTACCATGGATACCTGAGTGTGGAATCCCCAAGGGATCCCCTCTCTCACCAACATTATTCAACCTAATGATGATACCTCTAGCCAAGCTACTAGCTAATCAAAACCTCAACCCCTATATTTATGCAGATGACGTCACAATTTAAATTCCATTCAAACATGATCTAAGTGAAATCACCAACGAGATCAATCAAAGCCTCCAAAAAATGCACACCTGGGCAGATGCATTCCAACTAAAACTTAACGCAGAAAAAACACAATGCCTTGTACTCACCTCACAACATAACACAAAAAACTTCAACACCATAACCATGCCATACTGTTCCCTTCCGGTCTCACAAAACCTGAAAATTCTTGTAGTCACCATTGATCGAAACCTCACTCTCGACACCCACGCGAAAAACACGACCAAAAAGAAGTTCTTCACCATGTGGAAACTTAAAAGAGTAAAACCTTTCTTCTCAAGATACATCTTCCGTACCCTGGTACAGTCAATGGTAATAAGTCATCTGGATTACTGCAATGCACTGTACGCCGGGTGCAGAGAACAGACAATCAAAAAACTCCAAACTGCCCAGAATACAGCCGCCAGACTCATATTTGGAAAACCTAAATATGAAAGTGCAAAACCACTAAGAGAGAAACTTCACTGGCTTCCACTGAAGGAACGCATTGCGTTCAAGATCTGCACAATTGTACACAAAATCATTCATGCAGATGCCCCAATCTACATGCTAAACCTCGTGGACCTACCGCCCAGAAATGCTGCAAGATCATCTCGCAAATTTCTTAACCTGCACTACCCCGGCTGCAAAGGACTGAAGTACAAACTGATGCATGCCACTACCTTCTCGTACATGAGCACGCAATTATGGAATGCATTACCCACAGACTTGAAAGCAATCAACGAAACAACTATCTTTCGAAAATTGCTGAAAACATTCCTCTTCAACAAGGCCTACAATGAGCACCCACAACCTCATTAACTCACCTCACCAACCCTCTCAACTATGAAAGCTTACCTTATACAGCTATCCAATTCACTACCTCCCTTCTTCCCTCTTCCCTTTCTTGATCACTACACACTACTAACTGTATCTGATATCCTGATATGACAATGTCAACAAATCTATGTAAGCCACATTGAGCCTGCAAATAGGTGGGGGAATGTAGGATACAAATGCAATAAATAAATAAAATAAATAAATAAATGCTAGAGCCTGGGTGGAAAATAAGAACATAAGTATTGCCATACCGGGACAGACCGAAGTGGTAAATCCAGGCCACAAGTACCTGGCAAGATCCTAAAAAAAGTACAATACATTTTATGCTGCTTATCCTAGAAATAAGCAGTGGATTTTGTCCAAGTCCATTTTAGTAATGGTCTATGGACTTTTCCTTTAGGAAGCCATCCAAACCTTTTTTAAACCCCGCTAAACACCTTTTCCACGTTCTCTGGCTGTGAATTCCAGAGTTTAATTACACATTTGAGTGAAGAAAATTTTTCTCCGATTTGTTTTAAATTTACTACTTTGTAGCTTCATTGTCTGCCCCCTAGTCCTAGTATTTTTGGAAAGAGCAAACAAGTGGTTCATGTCTACCCATTCCACTCCACTCACTATTTTATAGACCTCTATCATATCTCCCCTCAGCTGTCTTTTCTCCAAGCTGAAGAGCCCTAGCTGCTTCAGCCTTTCCTCATAGGGAAGTCATCCCATCCTCTTTACCATTTTCATCGCCCTTCTCTGCACCTTTTCTAATTTCACTATATCTTTTTTTTAGATGTTAGGTTAGTATACAATAGGATAGTCAGAAGAAGGAATTGTTCAGACAGACAATCAGGTTGCAATGTATTACTTCAACAAGCAGGGGGGTATCGGATCACGCCCTCTGTGTCAGGAGGCTGTCCAGATGTGGCATTGGGCTCACCTGCATGGCATGTTCCTTCAAGCCACTTATTTGGCGGGTGCAAACAACACTCTGGCCGACAGGCTAAGCAGAATAATGCAACCACACGAGTGGTCTCTTCACATGGGCATGGCCTGCAAGATCTTCCGAGCATGGGGCACCCCTTTAGTGGATCTTTTTGACACTCAGCTGAACCACAAAGTCCCTCAGTTCTGTTCCAGGCTTCAAACCCGCAGCAGACTAGCGTCAGATGCCTTCCTCCTCAGTTGGGGGACAATTCTGTATATGTATCCTCCTATACTTCTAGTGGGGAAAACATTGTTGAAACTCAAACAAGACCGCGGAACTATGATTTTGATTGCGCCGTATTGGTCGCAGCAGACTTGGTTCCCTCTTCTTCTGGAGTTATCCTCTGAAGAGCCGTGGAGATTGGTTTGTTTTCCGACCCTCATCACTCAGTACGAGGGTCGCTTCTACATCCCAACCTCCAGTCTCTGTCTCTCACAGCTTGGTTGTTGAGAGCCTAGAATTCGCTTCCTTGGGCCTTTCGGAGGGTGTCTCCCAGGTCTTTCTGGATCCAGGAAAGATTCCACTGAGGTGTTATTCTTTTAATGGAGGAGGTTTGCCATCTGGTGTGAGAGACAGGGACCTAGATCCTCTTACTTGTCCTACACAGACCCTATTTGAATACCCTCTACATTTGTCAGAGTCTGATCTGAAGACCACCATCTTAGTGTAATTAGTGCTTATCATCAACGTGTAGAAGGTAAGCTTATCTCTGGACAGCCTTTAGTTGTTTGCTTCATGAGAAGTTTACTTTTGTCAAAGCCCCCTGTCAACCCTCCACCAGTGTCATGGGATCTCATAAGTACATAAGTACATAAGTAGTGCCATACTGGGAAAGACCAAAGGTCCATCTAGCCCAGCATCCTGTCACCGACAGTGGCCAATCCAGGTCAAGGGCACCTGGCACGCTCCCCAAACGTAAAAACATTCCAGACAAGTTATACCTAAAAATGCGGAATTTTTCCAAGTCCATTTAATAGCGGTCTATGGACTTGTCCTTTAGGAATCTATCTAACCCCTTTTTAAACTCCGTCAAGCTAACCGCCCGTACCAAGTTCTCCGGCAACGAATTCCAGAGTCTAATTACACGTTGGGTGAAGAAAAATTTTCTCCGATTCGTTTTAAATTTACCACACTGTAGCTTCAACTCATGCCCTCTAGTCCTAGTATTTTTGGATAGCGTGAACAGTCGCTTCACATCCACCCGATCCATTCCACTCATTATTTTATACACTTCTATCATATCTCCCCTCAGCCGTCTCTTCTCCAAGCTGAAAAGCCCTAGCCTTCTCAGCCTCTCTTCATAGGAAAGTCGTCCCATCCCCACTATCATTTTCGTCGCCCTTCGCTGTACCTTTTCCAATTCTACTATATCTTTTTTGAGATACGGAGACCAGTACTGAACACAATACTCCAGGTGCGGTCGCACCATGGAGCGATACAACGGCATTATAACATCCGCACACCTGGACTCCATACCCTTCCTAATAACACCCAACATTCTATTCGCTTTCCTAGCCGCAGCAGCACACTGAGCAGAAGGTTTCAGCGTATCATCGACGACGACACCCAGATCCCTTTCTTGATCCGTAACTCCTAACGCGGAACCTTGCAAGACGTAGCTATAATTCGGGTTCCTCTTACCCACATGCATCACTTTGCACTTGTCAACATTGAACTTCATCTGCCACTTGCACGCCCATTCTCCCAGTCTCGCAAGGTCCTCCTGTAATCGTTCACATTCCTCCTGCGACTTGACGACCCTGAATAATTTTGTGTCATCGGCGAATTTAATTACCTCACTAGTTATTCCCATCTCTAGGTCATTTATAAATACATTAAAAAGCAACGGACCCAGCACAGACCCCTGCGGGACCCCACTAACTACCCTCCTCCACTGAGAATACTGGCCACGCAATCCTACTCTCTGCTTCCTATCTTTCAACCAGTTCTTAATCCATAATAATACCCTACCTCCGATTCCATGACTCTGCAATTTCTTCAGGAGTCTTTCGTGCGGCACTTTGTCAAACGCCTTCTGAAAATCCAGATATACAATATCAACCGGCTCCCCATTGTCCACATGTTTGCTTACCCCCTCAAAAAAATGCATTAGATTGGTGAGGCAAGACTTCCCTTCACTAAATCCGTGCTGACTTTGTCTCATCAGTCCATGTTTTTGTATATGCTCTGCAATTTTATTCTTAATAATAGCCTCCACCATCTTGCCCGGCACCGACGTCAGACTCACCGGTCTATAATTTCCCGGATCTCCTCTGGAACCCTTCTTAAAAATCGGAGTAACATTGGCTACCCTCCAGTCTTCCGGTACTACACTCGATTTTAGGGACAGATTGCATATTTCTAACAGTAGCTCCGCAAGTTCATTTTTTAGTTCTATTAATACTCTGGGATGAATACCATCAGGTCCCGGTGATTTACTACTCTCAATGTCGTTCTCACCCAGCTGATGTCGGCTTCTTTTGAGCCACTGAAGTCCTGCCATTGAAGTATTCAGTTTGGAAGGTTGTTTTTTTGGTGCCTGTTACTTCAGCTCATAGGGTCAGTGAGCTTCAGGCCTTAGTAGTGGATGCACCTTATACTAAGTTTAATCATAACAGAGTAGTCCTCCACACGCATAGTAAGTTCCTGCTGAAGGTGGTGTCGGAGTTCCATCTGAACCAGTCGATTGTCTTGCCAGCATTCTTTCCCTGACCTCATGCCCATCGTGGCAAAAGCAGCTTACACACCTTGGACTGCAAGAGAGCAAGGGAATTGTGAGACTAAAAGATACTGCAAACCGCTATGTAGATAATGATGAAGAAAAAGCAAATTTGCTAGACTGCCCCAACTTGACATTTCGTTCTTTAGATTGTAAGCTCCTTTGAGCAGGGACCGTCCTTCTTGGTTTATTTTGTACAGCGCTGCGTAACCCTAGTAGCGCTCTAGAAATGTTAAGTAGTAGTAGTAGTAATTTCAGCAAAGCTTTTGACATGGTTCCCCACAGGAGGCTCTTAAATAAACTGGACAGGCTGAAGATAGGACCCGAAGTGGTGAACTGGATTAGGAACTGGTTGACGGACAGACGCCAGAGGGTGGTGGTTAATGGAATTCGCTCGGATGAAGGAAAGGTGAGTAGTGGAGTGCCTCAGGGATCGGTGCTGGGGCCAATTCTGTTCAATATATTTGTGAGTGACATTGCCGAAGGGTTAGAATGTAAAGTTTGCCTATTTGCGGATGATACTAAGATTTGTAACAGAGTGGACACCCGGGAGGAAGTGGAAAACATGAGAAAGGATCTGAGGAAGCTAGAAGAATGGTCTAAGGTTTGGCAATTAAAATTCAATGCGAAGAAATGCAAAGTGATGCACTTAGGGAGTAGAAATCCAAGGGAGACGTATGTGTTAGGCGGGGAGAGTCTGATTGGCACGGACGGGGAGAGGGATCTTGGGGTGATAGTATCTGAGGACCTGAAGGCGACGAAACAGTGCGACAAGGCGGTGGCCGTAGCTAGAAGATTGCTAGGCTGTATAATTTGCAAGGCTGTGACATTGTCTTCAGTGCCTTGAGCAGGACAGTTGATGTGACAGTTCGTTTGGACAGGCAGTTCTGCAGAGTTTGTTTGGGGTCTAGAGTCCAAATCCACCCTCCTATGCCCATTTTGTTCTGTTCCAGGCTGCACTCTCACTCAGATTGTATTTAGTTTCAGGTTAATTACTTTTTTGTCCTCGCTGTTGCAAGGTCCAGTTGACCATTGGTTGTTTTTGGTGAGCCTGGTAGCAAGGGATTCTCACATATGAGAATTAAAGGCCTGCTTGTCGTTGGAGAAAGTGAAGATACTTAACTGTAGCAGGTATTCTCCGAAGACAGTAGGCCTTATGTTCTCACATACTCTCCCACCTTCTCTTAGAATTGTCTCCTTTTTTTCTTATGCTTTGTTTCAATCATTTTTATTAGGAATTGAAAAGTACCAAGAACATACCATAACATACAATTAGTCAACAATATACATTAGACACCAAGAATCTTTTCCCAAGCCCCCCATATATACCCCTAAAACAGTACTACTAGCGAGAGAGAGAACTAATTTCTTATGCTTTTTATTGTACTGCTGGTCCTGTGCTCTCGTGGCAGGTGAAAAGGCACTTGGGGATGCGAGGTGGAGCACGTCTCGTGCTGAAAAAAACTGTTTTCAGCTTGTTACACACTCCGGACCGGCAACACAGATCTGCGTATCCCACGTATGAGAATATAAGGCCTGCTCTTCTTGGAGAATATGTGCTACACCTAAGTATCTTCACTATATCCGCATTCTCGTACTCACTACATAGTGCATATACCTATATATTCCCAAGGAAGATGTTTCTCTCCCTTTTATGAATGGAAACTGCTCTCCATGGCCCAGAGCAAGATCCTCTCCTTTTCTCCTCTTTACTAGTCTTTCCTTCCACTGCCTATCTGCTGGAAGCTGGTGATCATCTTCCTCAGTTGAACTCCCATTGGCTGGTGTCCATGAAACATTTTATTATAGGGTTGTGTTCATAGACGATACTGGCTTATTCATAGGCAGTACTGGCTTTGCTGTGTCATGGGCTGTAGACCGGTGAAAGAAAGTGCAGGGCCTCACTGACACTTTGATTGGCCCAGACCTTAGAGACAGAGTGGCCTGAACTTACTGTCTCGGCATCTGTTGTTGCACAGGGCCAGTATTCGGATATGAAAAGTACATTTATTGGGTCTCTTCCTAGAGAGAGATGGCTGGAACATTTCTTTTAGTTCACTAGATACTTCTTCTGAGGCCTAGTTCAGAGGCTTCAATTCAATTCTCCTTTATAGGCTCACAACTTTGGAACTCACTACCCAAAGACCTGAAATGCACAGAAACTACCTACAATTCAGAAAAAAACCTGAAAACACATCTTTTCAAGAAGTCTTTCCTCCCTGGATCTGCCTAATCCCACACCAACATACATCACGAAAAGTTCAGAAATGGAAAACAATATTAACCTCTCTCACAACAATATTAACCTCTCCACAACAAAGAAAATGTTCCACTCAATGTGGAAACTTAAACGCGTAAAACCTTTCTTCCCGAGGGAAATATTCCGTAACCTAATATAATCAATGGTACTAAGGCATGCAGACTATTGCAACGGAATTTATATGGGATGTAAAGAACAACTCACAAAGAAACTCCAGACCGCTCAAAACACAGCAGCCAGGCTGATATTTGGTAAAACCAGATTCAAAAGTGCCAAACCCCTCCGAGAAAAACTGCATTGGCTCCCAATCAAAGGTATTACCTTCAAAATCTGCACCCTGGTCCACAAAATTATCTACGGCAAAGTCCCAGGCTACATGACAGACCTCATAGATCTACCAACCAGAAACACAACCAGATCACGAACATACCTAAACCTCCACTACCCAAACTGCAAAGGACTCAAATACAAAGCAACCTACGCATCCAGCTTCTCCTATATAAGCACACAACTATGGAACTCACTGCCAAAAGCTGTGAAAACAACCTACGACCATCTAAACTTCAGGAAATCACTAAAAACCAACCTGTTCAAAAAGGCATACCCTACCGACCCAACATAAAAGCCTACACTTGCAACACAACAAAACCAAAGCTCGTAATGGACACTATATAACCTCTCCTCTCTTCGATCCCCAATGTACTTTAACCTTAATCGACCACAACATCACCATGTATTTGTTTCTCTATCGGACTTGGCGAACGCCTTTACGGTACTATGTAAGTCACATTGAGCCTGCAAATAGGTGGGAAAATGTGGGATACAAATGTAACAAATAAATAAATATGCTAATATATGATAAGCGTTTATTGTACTTCTGTATTATGTACTAGACTTCTACAAATCTAAATTTTGTAACCACCTTTTTTATAGCAATATGTAAGCCACATTGAACCTGCCATACGGTGGGAAAATGTGGGATACAAATGCAATAAATAAATAAACAAACAAACAAACATTACCATCCACTGTTATCTGCTGCTGAACCTGCGCCATGTTGGAAGTTGCTGGAGTTGGTCCAAGGTCTTGACAGTAGACTACGTCAACTGTGGATAGAAAACAAGAAATCTCAGTGCAAGCAAACACAAGATCTTAGTAGCAGGATTGGATACGCAGATAACTGGATTTTTGCAGACTGCCAGATATATTCTGTAGTACCACAAATCCCATTCCATATCACACAAGTCCAAATATGATCTATGTAGTTTTTAGCATGCACGCATACATCATCTTTTGATTATGCCCACTGTGAGACAGACACATGGGGAGGACATTTTAAAAAGGGATATAGACGATTAACCGTGGAATTAGGCAGAGTATGGGAAAATTAGGTTCTTACCTTGGTAATTTTCTTTCCTTTAGTCATAGCAGATGAAGCCATTATGTATGGGTTATGTCCATCAACCAGCAGGGGAGATAGAGAGCACTCAAACTTTCACAGTGCCCTCTTGGCCAGCTAGCTCCACTGCCTCTTCAGTATTTGAAGCTTCCAAAGCAGTATGGCAAACCGCAATGGGAATCACAAGAGCTTTCCTCACAGCGAACGATGGCCTATCACAAGGGCATGAACTCATAAAGGAGGGAATGCACATCCTCCTGGAGGGAATAAACTCATCCTCCTTATTGTATAAGTGGAGGGGAACACCCGCGCCTCCTGGAGGGAATCACACATCCTCCCAACACACTGGAGGGAATAAACTCATCCTCCTATTTATAGAACTGGAGGGGAACACACGCGCCTCCTGGAGAGAATCAACACATCCTCCAAAAAAACATGCTGGAGGGAATGAACACATCCTCCTAAATTTAAACTGAACATGAATCCTGAAGATTGTTTTCCAACTTTCTCCCAAGGAAGGAACTTCAGGAAATTAGAACAGAACCTGAAAAACAGATTCACAGCATACAGACAAACATACAGGAAGGGCTCATGGCTTCATCTGCTATGACTAAAGGAAAGAAAATTACCAAGGTAAGAACCTAATTTTCCCTTCCTTGTCATCAAGCAGATGAAGCCATTACTTATGGGATGTAACAAAGCAATCCCTAGATAGGGTGGGAACAAGCCACACCACGCGCTAGCACTTGTGCACCAAAACGCGCATCCCTCCTGGCAGCCACATCCAGCCTGTAATGTCGGGCAAAGGAGAGCTTAGAAGCCCATGTTGCTGCACTGCATATCTCTTGAAGAGAGAGTGCTCCAGTTTCAGCCCAAGAGGAAGAAATCACTCTAGTAGAATGTGCCTTAAAGGCTACAGGCGGAAACCTGCTGGCCAGCAGATAAGCTGAAAAGATAGATTCTTTGAGCCAGCGGGCAATAGTGGCTTTAGACGCTGGAGACCCTCTGCGAGAACCGGATAGCAAAACAAACAGATGATCAGAAGTCCTGAAAGAGTTAGTAACTCACAGATACTGCAGCAGAGTCCTGCGCACATCCAAAAGGTACAGCTGCCCAAAAGATTCTGGAAACTCTTCCTCTGAAAAAGAGGGCAAGAAAATAGGCTGGTTTAAGTGAAAGGCTGACACCACCTTAGGCATAAAGGAAGGCACGGTCCGACCCGTGACTCCGGACTCTGAAAATTGCAGAAATGGGTCTCTACAGGACAGCGCCTGGAGCTCTGACACCCGTCTCGCCGAGGTAATGGCCACCAGAAAAACGGCCTTCAGTCAAATCTTTCTCCGATGCTCGCCGAAGCGGCTCAAAAGGAGATGCCTGCAGGGTTTTCAAAACTAGCCCCAGGTTCCAAGCTGGACAGGGTGCTCGCACTGGAGGTCGGAGCCGAAGCACCCCTCTAAGAAACCGTGCCACATCTGGGTGAGCAGCCAAAGACACGCCTTCCACCTTACCACGAAGGGAGGCCAACGCTGCCACCTGCACCCGCAGGGAATTATAGGCCAAGCCTTTTTGTACACCTTCCTGCAGAAAGTCCAGAATCAGCGAGACAGGAGCCCGCATTGGAGCAATAGCTCTGGAAGCACACCAAGACTCAAACAGGCACCAAATCCTGGCGTAAGCCACGGAAGTGGACCGCTTGCGGGCTTGCAGGAGAGTGGAAATAACTTTATTGGAATAACCTTTATCCCTCAATTGCGCCCTCTCAATAGCCATGCCGTAAGACCAAAGCGGCTGGCGTCCTCCATGGCTACTGGTCTCTGAGTCAACAGGTTCGGTACCAGAGGTAAGGGCAGAGGAGCCTCCAGGAGCATCTGTCGGAGGTCTGCATGCCAAGGTCTCCTTGGCCAATCCGGGGCGATGAGGACCACTTCTCCTGGGTGCAGCCGAATCCGCAAGAGCAGGCGCCCTATCAAGGGCCATGGGGGAAACACATAAAGTAGATCCAGAGGCCAGGGTTGAGCCAAGGCATCCAACCCCGCCGAGCAAGGATCTCTCCGTCTGCTGAAGAAGCACGGGACTTTGGTATTGGCACTTGTCGCCATTAGATCCATCACGGGCTTGCTCCGTTTGGCACAGATCTGCAGGAAAACTTCGTCTGCCAGATTCCATTCTGCTGGATCGATCTGATGCCTGCTCAGATAATCGGCCTGCACATTGCTCTGACCTGCAATATGAGCTGCCGACAGACACTGAAGATGCAGCTCGGCCCAGTGGCAAATCAGTTCGGCCTGCGCGGCTAGTGCTCTGCACCTTGTTCCGCCTTGTCGATTTATATAGGCCACCGTTGTCGTGTTGTCCGACATCACTCTGACAGCCAATCCTTCCAGGGTCACTTGAAAGGCCAGAAGCGCCTGAAACACCGCTTTCAACTCTAGGCGGTTGATGGACCACTCCGACTCCTCGGGTGTCCATAGACCCTGGGCATGCTTTCCCTTGCAGTGTGCGCCCCAGCCCTTCAGGCTGGCATCTGTTACCACCAGGCACCAAACGGGGAGCGTCAGCGGCATTCCTCGCCGCAGCATGTTGTCCGAGAGCCACCACTCCATGCTGAGTCGGGCCGCAGGGAGCCAAGTAAGTCTGCATTGGTAATCCTGAGAAAAAGGAGACCATCTCCGGAGTAGGGAATACTGTAGATGTCTCAGGTGCGCTCTCGCCCAGGGTACCACTTCCATCGTGGCTGTCATCGATCCCAGCAGCTGGACAATGTCCCAAGCTCGCGGGCGGGGCATCCTCAGGAGCAGACGGACTTGATTCTGAAGCTTGCACCGCCTTAGCTCGGGTAGGAACACATAGCCCGAGACTGTGTCGAACCTGGCCCCCAAAAACTCTAGAGATTGTGAAGGGGACAGGTGACTTTTGGCCATATTGACGACCCAGCCTAGAGATTGCAGTACTGAGACCACTCTGGCTGTAGCTTGCAAGCTCTCTGTTGCAGAGTCTGCTCTGATGAGCCAGTCGTCTAGGTACGGGTGAACCCTGATACCTTCTCGCCTGAGAAAAGCAGCTACTACCACCATTACCTTCGAAAAGGTTCGGGGAGCTGTGGCGAGGCCAAAAGGCAAGGCCCTGAACTGGAAATGTTTTCCCAACACCGCAAACCTCAGAAACTTCTGGTGCGGGGGCCAAATCGGTATGTGCAAGTAAGCTTCTTTCAGGTCCAGAGACGTGAGAAACTCTCCTGGCTGTAACGCTGCAATGACGGAGCGCAGGGATTCCATGTGGAAATGTCGCACTCTCAGGGACTTGTTCACTTCTTTTAAGTCCAGAATAGGGCGAAAGGACCCACCTTTTCGCGGCACCACAAGTAGATGGAGTATCGGCCGCAGCCTTGCTCGGCGGGAGGCACCGGGGTCACTGCCCCTAACTGAATCAGACCTTGTAAAGTCTCCTCCACCGCCGCCCGTTTGACGGCAGAACCGCATCGGGACTCCACAAACACGTCTCTTACTGGGGCGTTGAATTCTATTCTGTATCCATCTCTGATCAGGTCCAGAACCCACTGATCTGAGGAAATCTTGGCCCACTCCTCGACAAAGAGGGAAAGCCATCCTCCGATGACAGGCATCGAGGAGAGGGCCGGCGCACCATCATTGAGAGGGTCGCCCCTGAACTCCTGGTCTTGAGCCACCGGCTGTGGAACGCTTGTCCGAGCGAAAGGAGTTCCTCTGCTGACCACGGGCATGTGAAGTGAACCCAGCAGAACGCCCCGGGCGGTACCTTCTAGCTTCACGGAAGCGAGGTCTGTACGAGGAGTGGACCGCCTGGCCCTTAGAGGAAGGCCTCTGCCTATCTTTGGGCAAGCGCTGGGGTTTTGGATCACCCAGGCCTTTCACAATTTTCTCTAACTCCTCACCAAATAGGAGAAGTCCTTGAAAAGGCAACTTCACCAACCTTTGCTTAGAGGCCATGTCCGCTGCCCAGTGTCGTAGCCACAGACGACGGCGAGCCGCCACTGCTACTGCCATTTGTTTAGCCGAAGCTCTGACAAGGTCATAAAGGGCATCAGCCAGAAAGGACAAGGCCACCTCCATCCGCGGAGCCACATCCAAGAAGGGCTCCGCTCCATCTCCGGGCTGAGCCACTGCCTGTTGCAGCCAAGCTAGGCAGGCTCTAACAGCATAACAGCTGCATGCAGACGCCCGAACAGTGAGACCTGCAATTTCAAAGGACCGTTTCAATGCTGTTTCCAGCCTACGGTCTTGAGCATCCTTCAGGGCAACACCTCCTTCAACAAGGAGGGTAGTTCTCTTTGTCACCGCAGTGACTAGGGCATCCACTGCAGGCATCTGAAAAAGAACCATATGTCCCTCACGCAGAGGGTATAACTGCCCCATAGCCCTGGAAACTCTCAAAGGTCCCTCGGGGTCAGCCCACTGAGCCGAAACAAGCTCTAGGATGGAGTCATGCAAAGGGAAGGCCCGAGCAGCTTTCTTGGTACTAGCCATCCTGGGATTACCCGAGAAGGCCATGCCACTGTCAGGATCTTCAATCGAGAGGGCCTGCAGGGTATCTGAAATAAGCGCTGGCAGCTCATCACGGTGGAAAATCCTCACCGCGGAGGGATCATCCAGATCCTGTGGTAAATCCGCACCCGACTCTGGTTCCTCAGACCAAGAACGTCTGTCAGAGTTCTCCGAATCCTCACACCCCGACCACGGGGGGGAAAAAGGTGCACCACAATCTGAAGGGGAATTAACCCTTCTGCGCTTATCTTTAGGCCAAGCATCCGGGAAAAAAGCCTCACTGGGCAATCCCAGGCCAGAATCCATCGGGGGGGGCAATCAGAGGAGCCTCAGGCGACCCTTGAGGAAGGGCTCTTTTCATCATGTATGCTTTATGCAGCAAAAGCACAAAATCCGGGGAGAAAATCTTACCCTGGGCACCCAAATCCTGTGCGGTGCTAGCCACTCCTGAAATAACCTCATCTAGAGGTGCCCCACCCGGCTCAGGTCTCTCCGTGTCCACGGAGGCCGCGCCATGTGGTGTAAGCAAAATGGCGCCCGCTGCCAGCTCAGAGCGGGAAGAAACATCGCTCGCCATGCTCGGGCCGGCTCCTACGCCAGTACAGCACGATTTACAGAGCCCTGCTGCTGATTTGCGCTTGCCACAAGTGGAACAGCCCTTTACATTGTCCGCAGCCATCGCCGAAAAAAGGCGGTAAAATCCAAGATGGCGGATTCGCGCCAAAATCGCCCCGATCGCGGGCCCACCCCGGAGGAGTTGGAAAACACTCTTACCTCAAAGGATCTAGTGTACAACTACGATCCTGCTGAAAATCAGGTCAAAAACCTCTGTTCCAGCGTCTCTGCGTTGAAAAACGCGACGCGACTTTTTTTTTTTTTTTTTTTTTTTAAGCTGTGAGGAAAGCAGAGGTATTGAAGACTCCGGAGGCTCAGATGAGTGGGAAAGGCAGGGAAAGGGCGAACCTATATGCCTGCATCCACTGTTGGTGGGTAAGGACAGGGAAAGCAAGGCAATATGTCCACATCCACAGAGGTATGGGTAAGGCAGGGAAAGGGCTAACCTATGTGCCTTTAAAGTGAGGCTGCTATAGCCTCCAACACCCCGGTTAACAACTGGCAAGCCAGGAACCACCTCCCGGCAGATTTTTCTGGAGCTCGAACAAGCTGCAGCCACCCTGCTAGGGGAGATAGAGAATACTGAAGAGGCAGTGGAGCTAGCTGGCCAAGAGGGCACTGTGAAAGTTTGAGTGCTCTCTATCTCCCCTGCTGGTTGATGGACATAACCCATACGTAATGGCTTCATCTACTTGATGACAAGGAATGGGTTTGAAAAAAAGAAACCTTCTCACCCCCAGCAGCTAAATTTAGACGTCTATTTCATTATGCAGCTAGATTTTACTATGGTTGGGAAAAGCTGAGGTCCCAGGGTGGGGTTAGATCAAGGAAGCATGTGTGTACTTTCCCTTTCTAAATTTTTGCTTTTAACGCATATACCAGCCATTGTTGAAGGTTGCTCAAAACACTGCCCCAAATGTAACATAGCACAATAGTTTTGAGCAACCTTCAACAATCATGCATTTAGCATGTGACACATACATGCATATACATATACACACGTATATATATATTTTTTTTTCACATATTTTTAAATACGTTTTCAAGGTTTTATGTTATTTTGAAACCCATTCATATGTATTAACTGTAAAAGTATATACTTTGGAATATTTAGTACTACAACATTGGTTCCATTTTTTATGCCATATCATATTAACAATTTTTTTGTTTACAGATATGCATGTTTTCTTTGTTCCTCATCATTAGAAGTACATGTATACTGCCCACAGTTGATGTTGTTTGTACTATTTTTTCGCTTCCTTTTTATATAAAAATTTTTAAAAATTTATTTAACAAATGTGCTAACCATGTCACTGTGTTCATTTATAGCTTTCCCGTTTAAAAAAAAAATTTTCTTAAAGTTTATATATGATATTGATGTGTCATCAATTCTTATCGCTCTGCGCATTTTAAGATTTTAAGTCTTCATATGCAACACCACATCTGTTTTCGTTTTATCTATGTTCTTAATTTTGCTAATTTATGTTTCCTTTTCAGAACATTTCATGCATTTTTGTATTTACAATTTTATTTGATGCTTTTGCTCAATTATAATCAATGCTTTTATAGATGTCTTTTATGTTAATATATCTATAATACTCTTTTACGATTATTGTTGTTCACAATTCATAGTTTATGTTTTATATTTGGCTTTGTAGACTCCTGAAGAAGGCGCTACGGCGCCAAAACACGGCTGTGTTGATCAACCTGTTACAATAAATATTATACTTTTTTCAAATATACATCTCCCCTATTGATTGGAAAGAGCCTATTTTCCCCCACTCTTCTCCTTTTTTTCTCTATATTGTTTCGTGGGGATTAAGTGCACCTCCACACTTCGTGTGGCTTCCTTTTTTAGGAAACATTTTGACACAAATGTAAAGGGACCAGACACGGTCCATGTTTCAGCGTATGGCCTACATCAGGGTCACATGAATAATTCGTTGCCTTTCAGTGGTTGTCAAACCGAAGGTCTATAATGCAATTAGGCAGATCGGTAGTCACTCACAAATAAACTGCTACTGACAGACTTTGTGGGGTCTGCTCATGTACAGGCACGATAGATATTTGCCCAGCCTGACTTCCCTGGATCTGACAAAGCCCATCACCGACCACAGGATCTCCATATGAAAATACAAAACTTGGAGGAAGGCATTGACCCTCTTCAGATCCAGGATGGGTCTGTAGAGCTGCCTTTCTTAAGAACTATGAAACAGATGGAGTAGTGATCCCACCCCACTTCCTGGCAAGGGACCGGCTCCACAGCAGAGAGGTGCATGGTGACAGAAATCTTACCCGTCCCCACTGGAATCTTACTCATCCCCGCAAGAATTTAACCCGTCCCCACAAAAATGTAACCTGTCCCCACTCAGTCCCACAAGAATTTAATGGTACATGAAAAAAAATTTCCAGGCAGCTCTCTCATTCTCTCTCTGGGTTCGAGCTGCAGCACTGCAGGCACGGAAGGAACTTAAATTGGAACTTGGAACACTCTGGTGCGCACATGTAAGACTTGTCTCTGATTCACTGGCACTGTGTGCTGAGAGGTCACCACATGCACGCGCCAGTAAGTCAGGTGACATCTGATGCTTGTGCCTGTGTCAGAGCTGAGGTCTGCAGAGAGGATTAACAGTAACATAGTAAGTGACGGCAGATAAAAACCCTGAACGGTCCATCCAGTCTGCCCAATAGTCATACTGCCCTAGGCAGATTAGGGGAAAGAATGTTGTTGGAGCATGCACCGGGGTCGTCGTCGTCGGAACTGTAAGACTAACACTGGCTGAACGAATAGAAGTTCTTAAAAAATTAGAAAACAAACAAAGTCAAGCATCTATTGCTGAAGAATATGGTGTATTTCACGTGTCTTGAAGCAGAAAGACCAGCTTCTGGAAGACTGGCCAAACAATACAAATCTACAACAGAAATTAAAACATGCAGGAAAAGCTAAGGAAGTAGAAGATGCTCTTCTTTGGTGGTTTTCTCGAGTCAGGAGCAGACTGCTTATGGAGAAAGCTAATCAGCTAGCTGAAAGTCTTGGACTAACTGAATTCAAAGCCACTGTTGGATGGTTGGAAAGATGGAAGGAGAGGAACAGCATAAAATTTAAGAAACAGCATGGTGAGAAACAAGACGCTGATGACTTTGGTGCTGAAAATTGGGTTGTTTCAGTTGTTCCTACCATCTTGAACGAGTTTGCACCTCATGACATTTTCAATGCTGACGAAAATGGTCTCTACTGACGAGCAATTCCTGATGGAACACTTGCATTCAAACATGCCGAAACTACTGGAAGTAAAATATCGAAGGACTGACTGACTATCCTCCTTTGCTGCAATATGGATGGGAGTGAGAAGTTGGAACCCCTCGTCATTGGAAAGAGCAAGCAGCCCCGTTGCTTCAAGAAAGTTAAGCGACTTCCTGTGTCATACGAGGCTAACACAAATTCGTGGATGACTGGGGAAATTTGGAAGCAGTGGCTAAAGAAGTTAGACATTAGAATGCGTCAAATTTTGCTGCTTTGTGATAATTGTGCTGCACACAAGGATGATGTCAAGCTTTCTAACGTCAAGGTGGTCTTCCTGCCATCAAACACTACCTCTCTGATCCAACCTCTGGATCAGGGCATAATAGCCTATTTCAAACAACATTATCGGGCTCCTGTGCTACGTCATCTGATGAGCGTTATGGATGACCAGGCTGGGAAGGATAAACAAGCTGTTGAACTGGCTCGTAATCTATCACTGTTGGATTCCCTACATATACAGAAAGAAGCCTGGAATCATGTTACACAGGCAACCATTGTGAACTGCTACCAGCGGGCAAGCTTTGTTAAGGATGTGGAGAGGGACGAAACAGGTGCAGCTGTTGCAAACGCATCAGATGAAGAGGTAATTCACATCCCAGCCGGTTTTACTGAAGAGGAGTTCCATCGCTACGTAGCTGTTGATTACGATCTACAAACAGCTGAAACAGCACTGATGTCGAGATATGCTCCTACACGCAGGCAACAACTGCTGATGATGGAACAGATAAAGAAATGAGCAGCGAGGCACATGCTGATGAAATTCAACAACCTCCTCCTGTCACTTTTGCAAGAGCACTGGAGAGTCTCAACACCGTGTGGGCCTATCTGGAAGCCACTGGATGTCAGTGCTATGACAGTTTTTACCGTCTGGCAGACTTAGTCTATGGGACTCACAGACCCAAGAGTGTACAGAGGACTATAACTGATTACTTCAAGTAAGCCTAATGTCAGTTAACCGAGACTGTATACTGTATGTATATTAATAAACAGTACTGTACATATGTTTATCAGATGTCAAGCTTCTCTGGGTCACAACGGTTAAGTGAATGCTCTGGTTAACTGCATACATTTCTTTGGTCCCAGACCCTTGCACTTAAGCAGACTGCACTGTGTGCATGTGTATGTGTGTATATATATATATATATATATATATATATATATATATATATAGGCAATTTTTTAAAAGGATCTAGGCAATTAATCATGGAATTAGGGAGAGGTTTGGTTTCGGGGGGGGGGGGGGGGGGGACCCTCTTCAACCCCAGCGGCTAAGTGGTTTATGATTTATTTAGACTTTTTGAATCGCCTTTTACACAAAATAATTCAGGATGTCCAATTCGTTATGCAGTTAGGATTTAACTGGGGAAAAGGTAAGGGTGGGGTTAGAATAGGGGGGATATATATGTGTACCTTCTCTTGCTAAAATCTCACTTATTCACATATACCAGCCACATCCATTCATTTCTAAAACAACCTCCATCATATTGCATAGCATAAGTACATAGAAACCTTGTTACAAAGGCAGGCACATTTTCTTTCCAACTATGTGCAGACTTGAAGGGTTATTTCTTTTTGCTTTGGGGTTTTTTGTTTTTTTTTTAGAATAAGACTTCCTACTGCATCTTCAAACTAGACAGAACACTGCTTTGGAATAGAAGCTTGAGCCTTCTATATGTATAATGGCGTCCTTGCCTTTTGGAAGACATTTGCAGTGATCCTGTCAACAACCCTGGAAGCAGGTCTTTTTGATTGAAAATTGTGTTGCATAGTGTTGTGTTGGGGGCATCGGGTGCAACAATGTTGCTACAGCACTTTCTGTGTTGGCAAATAAATGATCACTTTTTTACTCAGATTTAGTTTTACAATTAATATGTGTTACAGATATTCTTCACAGTTGCTTTAGTAATAATAAAGTTAAACTTTTGGAGCCTGTTGGCCTATATAAGAACTGAGGTAGGGCAAAAGGGGCAAATGACTGATGTTAAGACATTGGCTGGGATCTGAAATAGCTGGGGCTATAAAAGATCCAATGACCTATTAATTTTCCGATGCCCGTTTCTGTCATTTCCTCCTACTCTTAAGAAAGTTTGGTTTGGATTCTGCTCTCTTTGCTTTCTACTGGCACAGAAACCTGGCAATGCTTTTCCAGAATGCACTATTCAACAAGCATCAACAGGCTGCTAATTCCTCCTCCATGCCTGGGTGATCCTACTTGCATATCCATAGTTTACATTTTTTTTTTAATGAGCTTCCAGGTATATAACTTCATTTTAAAGGATTAGCAAAGATACTAGCTCTACAGTACAAAGAACCCCCTTTCAAATGAGAAATAAACCTCTGTTTTATTCAGTGCATAAAGCATGAGTGAATAGTTTTACTAGTAATTAACATTAAGTGCTAGACCTAGAATTTTATATAAGGATTAACTTATATAACTATGTACATGTGTTATTTTGTACCTCTGAAGAGTACATAAAATTTACATTTATACAGATGTAATACATCATCGCCTTACTTCGCGTTCGTTATTCTCTAGGGATGTGCATTTTTTGTTTCATCATAGGATAAGTGCTGAACATGTCTGGTTCAAGAACTGCATTTGTAGATTACAAAGTTAAACAGAAAGGGAGTCAATGCATAGGTTTATTAACTACATAACTTTGTCATGCAATAAAATATTTTATGTATTTAAGAGCATTCCAGAGGCATTATATTTGGTGAAGTTACTTACTTTGTAACAGAGGAGCTCCAATTAGTGCTGCAAGCAGCATAACCAAGAGACGTGAGCCTTGGTTACAGTTTGAAAGAGATCAAAATATCTTGGTGCTAAACACAGTTCCGGGTGGGTGAGTAACGTTCTTCGTTATCTCTGTTTATAAGACACAGAGACCAAATTATCTTTTCTTGCAGACAGATGCATCACTCACCTCCAGTTCTCTGAAAAGAAGGCCAAAGGGCCCTTTCATATCAAATTGTTAAGCATTTGTACTCATTCAGCAGGATGTATTTATTCAAGGACGTCTGGGATGCTGGGCTTGATGGACCTTCAGTCTGCCCCAGTACGGCAATACTTATGTACTTATTTATATGACTAAAAAAAAAAAACATCTAATGTATAAGAACCACACATGTTCTTAAGGATCATATTTAAAAAAGATGACATTCCTCCTGGGACAGGTCATGTTGTGGAAAACACTAAGGTGCTCATTTTCAAAGCACATCATAAATCTATGTGCTTTGAAAATGAGCCTCCACAAGTGCCAACTGAAATGTACTCTTGATTTAAATAAAGAGACAGCCAAGGGGTACAAGAACAAAGACGGAAATTCCACCAGATCTGCACAACTCTGGTACAGAAAAAAGTGCGTTTCGCGCTTCAATACCCGGCTCAATTACGGATCTGTATTCAAGGCTCCTGGCAAACCTTCAAGACCCCAGCGGAAGCCAAATCAGCGCTCCAAGAGCAGGACCTAATGGAGACAGACTGAGATACGAAGCAGGGTAATAAGGCTGCAGTTTATTGAAGCGGAAAATTGGTGCATTTATGGTTATAAGGGGTTACGGGTCCCTAGCACATGGCGTGACTCGAATTTCATCCCCAAAGTGTTGGTAGGATGAAAAGAGGGTCGGTAGTTGAGCAAGGGGGGGTAGATGGGAAGGTGGGTAAAAGGGAAGGGAAGGGAGAAGACACTGACAAGGTAACACAAAAGGCAGAGAAGGGCAATGAGGTGGCTTTCAGAAGACGTAACTTCGGGTGGAGCACAATTGATCCCATAATAATAGCCCCTGAGAGAAATAAGAATTTCATACTAACTAGGAACAGGGGGCTCCCGTTCCACGAGGGGAAGGAGGGGAGAATAAGATTTTGGGTACCAGTAAAGTGTCGCAGTTTATATGTCTCACACCGCACACTACAGTAATGCCTGCAAGAATAATTACCTGGAACGTGGGGGGTATTAGTTCCCCAGTGAAAAGAACCAAAATTTTAACAGCCCTGAAAAGACATAAAGCAGACATTGCCTGTCTGCAGGAAACTAGACTTACAGATGAAGAACATGCCAAGCTGCAACGGTTTTGGGTGGGAGAGAGCTTCGCATCAGCTTCGCATCAGCTGCCCAGGGGAGGAAAGGGGGGGGTAGCCATATTATAAAGCTAAATTACTAATGAAAGGGGCACAGGGGACATATATAGTACTGCAGGTGTGGCTGCAGGGCTTGGAATTTATATTGGTAGGCATATACGGGCCTAACGTCTATGACCCTAAATTTTATAAAGAATTGGCAGCCCGATGTTTAAATTATCAAACCAAAAATTGGATAATACTAGGAGATTTTAACATGGTAATAGACCCAAAGATTGATTGTACTAACTCTGCTTCGCCACACTATTCAGGGCGCCGGGAGCAAGAGTTCCGGACATTTATGCAAACCCTTAATCTAGTAGATGTATGGAGAACTCTCCATCCCGAGGAACGAGATTACACGCATCAGTCCCGGGCCCATGGAACACTGGCGAGATTAGATTATATATTAGTACAGCAGGCAATGTTTCAGTGGGTGAAAATAGTAACAATTGGTCCAGAAGAAATATCGGACCACACACCGGTATGGCTCAATTTAGGAATCCCAGCAGATGAAAGGGGTGGGAGAGGATGGAGGTTCCCTACCTATCTAAGTACGGATAAGCAATTTCGAGAATATATTACAGCGAAATGGGACGACTTTGCCACTAATAATGCACAACATGCACAGACACAAGGTAAAATTATGTATCATACCTGATAATTTTCTTTCCATTAATCATAGCTGATCAATCCATAGACTGGTGGGTTGTGTCCATCTACCAGCAGGTGGAGATAGAGAGCAATCCTTTTGCCTCCCTATATGTGGTCATGTGCTGCCGGAAACTCCTCAGTATGTCGATATCCAAGCTCCATCCGCAGGACTCAGCACTTAGAGAATTACACCCACAAAGGGACACTCTGCCCAGCTCACCACCGCCAAAACGGGGGAGGGGAATTAACCCAGCTCATCCCCACACAAGTGGGGGAGGGGAATCCGTCCAGCTCATCCCCGCGGAGCGGGGGAGGGACACCACACCCGCCGATGCGGGGGGGATCTGGCTTATCCTGCAACCGCAACCGCGGGAGGAGCTGACTGACCCTAACACCGCCGAAGCGGGAGGGGTACAAAACTGCCCTACAACCGCACGAAGCGGGAGGGAGCGCCGGCAGAATTTATGTCTCAATCCAGCCCCGTAAAACGGAGGGGAGAGGAATGCAGCAGCTCACTGTAACACAAACTTGTCTCAACTCTTGAAGAATCCAATTGAAAAAACTTGAACACGAAGTCCTCCTGAACTGAAGACTAAACTTGCACCTGAAATGCAACCAGAATATAAACAGTACAGATATCTGGGAGGGGCTATGGATTGATCAGCTATGATTAATGGAAAGAAAATTATCAGGTATGATACATAATTTTACCTTCCATATCATCAAGCTGATCAATCCATAGACTGGTGGGATGTACCGAAGCAGTACTCACCCAGGGCGGGACATAGAAATCCCTGACCGCAACACTGAAGCTCCAAACCGGGCCTCCGCCCGAGCAGCCACAGTCAAGCGGTAATGCCTGGAGAAGGTATGGGCCGATGCCCAAGTTGCCACCTTGCAAATCTCTTCCAAGGAGACGGACCCGCCTCTGCCATCGAGGCCGCCTGAGCTCTAGTGGAGTGAGCCTTCAGCTGGATAGGCGGCACCTTCCCCGCGGCCACATAAGCCGCTGCAATGGCTTCCTTGACCCATCTTGCCACTGTAGGCTTAGCAGCCTGCAGACCCTTACGAGGACCTGCAAACAGGACAAACAGATGATCCGATTTCCGGAAATCATTGGTCACTTCCAAGTATCTGATGATGACTCGTCTCACATCCAGATATTTGAGAGCAGAGTACTCCTCTGGGTAGTCCTCCCTACGAAAGGAAGGGAGACAGAGCTGCTGATTCACATGGAAGCGAGAAACAATCTTGGGCAGGAAGGAAGGCACTGTGCGAATAGTCACTCCTGCCTCAGTGAACCGCAGAAAAGGCTCTCGACATGAGAGCGCCTGGAGCTCGGAAACTCTTCTGGCTGAAGTGATAGCCACCAAAAAGACTGCTTTCAACGTCAGGTCTTTCAGAGATGCCCTTGACAAGGGTTCAAAAGGCGGCTTCTGTAAGGCCCTTAGTACCAGATTGAGATTCCACGCAGGCACCACCGAGTGCAGAGGAGGGCGCAGGTGATTAACTCCCTTGAGAAAACGCATCACATCTGGCTGCGAAGCCAGGGAAGCACCCTTCAGGCGGCCCCTGAAGCAAGCCAGAGCCGCTACCTGGACTTTAAGGGAACTGAGCGACAGGCCTTTCTCCAGACCTTCTTGCAGGAACGCCAACACTGAAGAGATTGGAGCAGTGAAGGGAGAAAGTGAGCCTGCTTCACACCATGCTGCAAAGGTACGCCAAACTCTGGCGTAAGCAGTAGAAGTAGAGCGCTTCCTCGCTCTCAGCATAGTGGCGATAACCTTGTCTGAGAAGCCCTTCTTCCTCAGACGCTGCCGCTCAATAGCCAGGCCGTAAGACCAAAGGGGGAGGGATCCTCCATCACCACGGGACCCTGATGCAACAGGCCCTGCTCCGCTGGCAGTCGCAGAGGTTCGTCCACTGAGAGCCTGATCAAGTCCGCATACCAGGGACGTCTGGGCCAGTCCGGACCCACCAGGATTACCCGGCCCGGATGCTTTGCCACCCGGTCTAGCACCCTGCCCAACATGGGCCAGGGCGGGAACACATAGAGAAGCTCCTGTGTTGGCCACTGTTCGAGGAGAGCATCTACTCCCAGAGATCGAGGGTCCCGTCCTCTGCTGAAAAAGCGCGGCACTTGGCAATTGGCCGATGACGCCATCAGATCTAGGCTCGGCTGGCCTCAGCGCTTCGTGATGTCCAAGAACGCCTGAACCGATAGCTGCCACTCTCCGGGATCCAAGGTATGGCGACTGAGAAAGTCCGCCTTGACATTCATGACTCCGGCAATGTGGGCCGCTGACAGCTGTTCCAGGTTCGCTTCCGCCCACTGGCAAAGACTCATAGCCTCCTTGGCTAGAGGGGCGCTCTTGGTACCTCCCTGGCGGTTGACATAGGCCACAGCCGTGGCATTGTCCGACAGGACCGGTACTGGCTTCAGCGCCAGTACCGGGAGGAACTCTAAAAGCGCCAACCGAATGGCTCTGAGTTCCAGGAGGTTGATAGACCACTTTGCCTCTGCAGGAGACCAAAGCCCCTGCGCTGTCCTTCCCAAGCAGTGGGCTCCCCAGCCCGACAAAGAGGCGTCCGTCGTGACCACAATCCACTCCGGGGTCACAAGAGGCATTCCTGCAGACAACTTGTCTGTCTTCAGCCACCAGCTCAGCGCCTTGCGCACTGCTGGGTCCAAGGGAAGGCGCACCGCATAATCCTCCGACACTGGAGTCCAGCGCTGCAGCAGAGAGTGTTGGAGTGGTCTCATATGAGCCCTGGCCCAGGGCACTATTTCCATCGTGGCCGTCATAGAGCCCAACAGCTGCACATAGTCCCAAGCCCGGAGAGGAGAGGCTACTAGGAACTTGTCCACCTGAGCCTGAAGTTTGACAATCCAATTGTCCGGCAGGAACACTCTGCCCACTTGGGTGTCGAATCGAACTCCCAGATACTCCAGGGACTGAGTCGGGCGCAGCTGGCTTTTCTCCCAGTTGATGATCCATCCCAGGGAGCTCAAAAGAGCAATCACCCGGTCCACAGCTTGGCCGCACTCTGCATAAGAGGGGGCTCGGATCAACCAGTCATCCAGATAAGGATGGACTTGGACTCCTTCCTTTCTCAGGAAGGCCGCGATGACCACCATTACTTTGGAGAAGGTCCGCGGAGCAGTAGCCAACCCGAACGGGAGGGCTCTGAACTGGAAGTGTCGGCCCAGGACTGCAAAACGCAGAAAGCGTTGATGAGGAGGCCAGATGGGAATATGCAAATACGCTTCCTTGATGTCCAAGGATGCCAGGAACTCCCCTGCCTTCACTGCCGCTATAACAGAGCGGAGGGTCTCCATGCGAAAGTGCCGAACTTTCAAGGCCCGATTGACCCCTTTGAGGTCGAGGATAGGCCGGACAGAACCTCCTTTCTTTGGTACCACAAAGTAAATGGAGTTATGTCCCTTGCCAAGCTGATTTACTGGCACCGGAACGACCGCGCCCAGGTGGATCAGATTGTCCAAAGTCTGCTGCACTGCCACAGCTTTGACCGGAGACTTGCAGGGAGAGAGTACAAACTCGTCTCTTAAGGGTCGGCAGAACTCTAGCTTGTAGCCGTCTCTGATGACTTCCAGCACCCAAGCGTCTGAAGTTACTCTGGTCCACTCGCCCAGAAACGAGGACAGCCGTCCTCCAATCTGCACTGGGGTGTGGACCAAGGCCCCGTCATTGGGTACGAGACCCTGGGGGAGGACCGGAGGGCGCACCTCCGGGACGGCGGTCTCTGCGAAAGGAATGCTGCTTGGGGGAGAAGTTCCTCTTGAAGGAAGAGGGGGCAGAAGATCCCGACCTGCCCGGGCGGTACCGACGGGCTTCCTGAAAACGTCCTCTGGAGGTACTGGGGCGAGTACTGGCCCGAGCCCTGACCTCTGGTAACCTCTTGCCCTTAGACGTGCCGAGATCGGTCACGAGTTTGTCCAGCTCGACCCCAAAGAGCAGCTTGCCTTTAAAAGGCAATTTAGCCAGGCGGGACTTAGAGGCGTGGTCAGCAGACCAATACTTCAGCCAAAGCCACCGCCGCGCACAGATTGTCTGAGCCATACCTTTAGCCGAGGCTCTCAAGACATCATACAGCAAGTCTGCCAAATAGGCCAAGCCCGATTCTAGGGCCGGCCAATCAGCCCTCAAGGAAGGATCCGAGGGGGAAGCCCGCTGCACCAAAGTCAGGCACGCCCTCGCCACATAGGAGCCGCACACTGAGGCCTGCAAACTTAAAGCAGCCGCCTCAAAGGCCGACCTTAAGGCCGCCTCCAATCTTCTGTCTTGGGCGTCCTTTAGGGCCGTGCCACCTTCCACCGGCAACGCCGTTTTCTTAGTCACCGCAGTGATTAAAGAATCCACGGTAGGCCAAAGAAAGGCCTCACGTTCACCTTCAGGCAAAGGATAGAGGCGGGACATAGCCCTAGCCACTTTGAGGCTGGCTTCCGGGACATCCCATTGAGCCGAAATCAAGGTGTGCATGGCATCATGCACGTGGAAGGTTCTAGGCGGGCGCTTCGTCCCCAGCATAATGGCAGAGCCAACAGGGGCTGAGGGAGAGACGTCCTCCGGAGAGGAAATCTTCAAAATGCTCATGGCCTGCATTAACAGGTTGGGCAAATCCTCTGAGCGAAAGATCCGTGCTGCAGAGGGGTCATCCGCTCCATCCGAGCGGGAATCCGTCTCCTCCAAGGAATCCACAAAGGACCGTTGGGAGAACTCAGATACGCTGCCCTCATCTACATCAGAGGAGACAAAGTCCTCTAAGGCCTGGGAATCCACCCGAGGGCTTTTACTTCCGGGGGCCTCAACCTCTTTATCAGACGAGGGAGCAGGGGCAGCGTTTTGCATAAGGAAGGCCTGATGCAGCAGCAAAATAAACTCGGGGGAGAAACCCCCCAGACTATGCACTTCCGCAGCCTGGGCCACAGCCCTAGACACACCCTCAACCGGCGCTCGCAAGAGCGGGGGGAGAGACATGCTGCGCATCCAAAATGGCGTCCGGCGCGACACTCCGCGAAGGAGCCGCGCGGCAAGAACGGCGCTTAACTTTAGCCGCTTTTTTGCCGTCGCCCAAATTAAGGGCGTTCATGGCATTAACGTCTCCCACCTCAAGGGCGGCCCAAGAAGAAGCCGTCCGAGCAGCGTGGCCGGCCAAGATGGCGGAGGCGAGCAGCGGGGGATGGGCGTTTATGGCGGGAAAAACCGCCACACCGGAGGAAGGACCGGGACACTTATCGGTCTCCAAACTGTCACCCAACAAGGGCGAATCAGGCTTTAAGACCCCCGCATCCCCTCTAGAAGCGCACATGCGATCCGGGGAGCGATTCTTTGCGCCCTCGCCCTCCGACGCCATAGGCCACGTGGAGATCAATCGGGGAACCCCCTGCCCGCTACAAAAAGGTAAAAATTACCTGCTTTCCGCTCCGAGCTGTAACGAACTGGTGTCCCAGTGAGTAGCTGCAATAAACGTTTAAATAAACGTCGAAATAAACGCCCTTAAGGACGTTCAAAATTTTTTTTTTTTTTTTTTTTTAACGGAGCCAGCGGGAGGGGGGAGAAAAGGAGGGACCTGGCACCACCAGGTTTGCACTTGCTCAAGAAGAGCCCTCAACCCCAGGCACTCAACAAAACCTAAAAATTAGGCTTGGAGGCCTAGCCAGAGCTGCTGCTGTGTGTGACCACCACCTGCTGAGATAGAGAACATACTGAGGAGTTTCCGGCAGCACATGACCACATATAGGGAGGCAAAAGGATTGCTCTCTATCTCCACCTGCTGGTAGATGGACACAACCCACCAGTCTATGGATTGATCAGCTTGATGATATGGAACCAGAGTTATTTTGGGCAGCCTCGAAGGCTGTGCTTCGGGGAGACATAATAGCTTATACCTGCTTACGACGCAAGAGACGAGCACAGGGTATTCTACATTTAGAAGCACAAATGAAAAAAGCAAAGCGCATATATATATACAGAATCCCACACAAGCTACCTTAGAGAATTTAAAAGCGGCACGCGTAGCACTCAATACACTACTGCATGAACAGGAGACTAGGTCCGCCCTCTTTTTCAAATATAAATTGCAGAGATTTGGGAATAGACCGGGCAGGCTCTTAGCAAGAGTGATTAAACATTGGGGGGGCTCACGAGTAGTGACAATGTTAAAAGGTAAAGATAAGATGCCCATTACAGACTGAAAGGATATAGGAAAGGCTTTCACAGAATACTTCACTACCTTGTACTCGGGGGAGCATGGGCCATTACCCAAAGCAGCTTTGGAATACCTGCAGCAGGCTGGCCTGCCTTTGCTGACTCCAGTTGAAATAGAAGGGTTGAATGGCCCATTAACTTTGCAAGAACTCCAGGGGGCAATTAAAGGCCTTAAACAGCATTCTGCCCCCGGACCGGATGGATTTACTGGGGAATACTACAAGATGCTTCCCCTGGAGGCTTTGGGGGCACTGCTGGATTACTATGGACAGGTGATCGAACAAGGGGTATTTCCACAACATACAAATATGGCGTTGATAACATTAATACCAAAACCTGGGAGACCAGTGGAGGAGGTTGGTTCTTACAGACCGATCTCCTTATTAAATTTAGATGTCAAGCTGCTGGCGAAACTTTTGGCAGAAAGGTTGGCCCAGGTTCTCCCGAGGCTGATAAGCTCTGAGCAAGTTGGATTTGTAAGACGCAGGCAGGCAACCCATAATGTTAAACATTTGCTGCTAGCTATGGCCGCTTGTGGGGAGGGGGGAGGCCCAGCAATGGTTATAAGCCTTGACGCTGAAAAAGCATTTGATCAAGTGCGATGGGATTTCTTGTTCTTCACATTGGCGGCCATTGGAATAGAGGGGTGGTATCTGCAGGCAGTAAAGACACTTTATAATAGCCCACAGGTCAGGGTGATTCTTAATGGGTTGAGCGAAGATGAGTTTGTAATTGGCAAAGGGACGAGGCAAGGATGTCCGCTACCACCTTTGCTGTTTGTAATTACCCTAGAACCATTGCTTAGGACACTGATGAAAAAACCGGAGATAGCGGGGGTGAGGTTGGTAAACCAAGAAATAAAAGTTTTGGCATATGCAGATGATTTGTTGTTGGTCATAACGGACCCAGATAAATCACTGCCCGCACTCTTGAAAGAGATCACACAATTTGGTTCATATTCTGGTTTTAAATTAAATTTGGCAAAGTCGTCTGTATTGGATATCGGACCAGATAAACAGCAAGGAAACAAATTTACTTTGTTGGATAAAGAACTGTTTCACTATGTACAATTGCAACATTTCATAGCTTCGTTGCCCTGGGATTCATTAACGGAGGATGTACAAGAGGAACTCTCCTCGGCCTTTTCATTAGAAGCGCAGGGCAAGGTTCCATTGACATTCTTCCACAGACATATTAGAGATGAAATACCTGAACCGGACTATGTAAAATTGGAAGGCCAATGGCAACAGGATTTAAGTGACAAAATAACAATTGACCTGCTCAAGTCTTATGTCAGAACGTTCCAGAAAAGATCACAATGGGTCACATATAGGGAGCAGCAATATAAATTTGTATTCAGGATGTATATATCACCAAGACGGGCATTTCACATGGGAGCGTCACCATGGGGAGCCTGCTTAAAATGTGGATGCAGTGGAGCGACTCTACGACACATGTTTTGGACATGTCCTGGGACTTTGAGATTTTGGAAACAGTTAGTACAATACATATCAAGGTTGTGGAATAGAGCATGGACATGTGAACCCACAATGCTCTTTGGGAAACTGGCGCTGGAACGCCCTGCTCCGAAGGGCTATAAGGCCTTTGCCAACAAAGCCATTATAGTGGCAAGACATGTTATTTTACAAGAATGGCTGTCTTGTAGTGACCCTACCATTTCCAAATGGAGGGGACAGATGATTTATTTGTTGCGTATGGAACGACTGGGTGTGGTAGATATGGACTCTAGTGCAGGAGAGGAGTTACAGACAATATGGGCACCCTTTTGGAACATACTTACCTCTGTGGCCCGGAGTTACCTTCTAAATGTGTAAAATTATATTGGAGATATGGGAAGTAAAAGGGGGGGGGGGGGGGTAATGGGAGAAAACAAAAAAGATTGTTATTACCGTATTCATATATTGACAATTATCGCACATAATTTGGTGTTTTCTTCAAGGTCTTGTAATATGTTGCTTGTTATATAAGTTTAATAAAAAAGATTTAAACATAAATAAAGAGACAGCTCATCTGTGGTGAAGTACAGACATCACACACATCATATCAGTAAGTCAGAATTGGTTAATGTGCTGTATTATTACCCCAAATCTAACAAATCTATTTGTCAAGCTGAAAACCACAAGAAGTAAACAAACTAGATCAATATTCAGCCATACCCTTTTTCACAGTCAACATCAGAGAGATGCTTGAAACAGTGACACTTGGGTTTTCTGTGCCACTCGACAACATGCACACACACAACAACAAAAAAATATTCCAAAAACACCCAAAACAACTGCACATACAATTGTACTGTTTATACAGAGCAACAGCATAGAAAGTTCTATTATTCTTCTACACCTAGCATCCTTGAGGTCACCCTCTTATACAGAGGGGGGGGAGGGGATTAAGAAACAAAGTAAGGTGGCTGCCTACCAACTTTCTACGAACTTAAAGAAGCCCTTCAATTCCTGCTCACTGTGGTAAGGAATTCTACAGAGCACAGAGGGAGATAGCAACATAAAAGGATTTAGGGAGTCTTTTAGTAGGCACGCTAGCGTTTTTAGCTTGCACTAGAAATCAGCTGGCGCTAAATGCTGAGATGCCCATTATATTCCTATGGGCGTCTCAGTGTTTAGAACCAGCAGATTTCTAGCTCAAGTTAAAAATTTTAGTGCACCTTAGTAAAAGATCCTCTTAAAAAAATCTGCAAAACTTACATTTAGTTGAAATAAGTTTTCATAGGTTCTGGAAACAACTTTCTAAAAGCATTCTGTCGCACAGCACTTTGAAAAGTAACCTTCCTATGTCTCTTCACAGCATGCAATGGAATTAATTCCAACCTAGCAATATTACCAAGTACTTGCAGGGCTCCCCTAGAAAAAGGGCCAAGTAGCACCTCAACCCACCGCCTCCAGGTAGATAGTACCTCCATTGTTCTGTGCCACTAAGGACAAAACACTACAATGCATGCCTTTCATCCTGTTCTATGGATGACAGTGCAGGTTTATAAGTCAGGCACACACACAAGCAAAAAAAAAAAAAGTATTCTAAATTCTAAATGTTTCCTTTAAAAGATGACAGAAAATAATCAAGTCTTAAATGTGATCCATTAATGTTTTTTTTATAATTAACATATGCTCTTTCTATACAACTTTACAGTAAACTGAATGAAACAATCAAACGTTAGATACATACAAAATGTGAAGCTGGCTCCTCTTCTCAAAAAAACAAAACACGAAAGACACTGCAGCCACCATTCATCAAGTTACATCCATTCTAATTCCCACACCAAATAAACTATATTCAAAACACACCTTCTGTAAGAAACTAGGGGCCCCGTTTACTAAGCCAACCTAGAGGCGCATTAGTGCTTTTAGCGCGCGCTGTGTAGACATCCATAATATTCCTAAGGGCACCTACACAGTCAGCGTACGCTAATTTTGTGCACATGCTAAAAACGCTAGCGCACCTTAGTAAACAGGGCCCCAAGTAGTTACCTATATATTACAATAAATAATAATAATAATAATAAATTACATGTTTAATAAAAAGTCAACTGATCATCTTTAAAGGTTTGGGGTTTTTTTTTATTCAATAATACAATTAGAACAAAGAGAATAATCAACATACCCATTTGCCTTCCTAGTTTCTGTTTCAAAAAGGAGGTGAAATCATTGAAGCTTTCCAAGGCTTCTCCTGCTTTGTGGATTTAAGCAAAGAACCTGCCATGTGCCACCAAGCAGGCTGTCACCTGAAACTTAAGGAGGCAGACTAGGATGCATACGGCATAAAAAGCTTAGAGACCTCAGGGAAGTGATTTGAGTAGTATTATACTGGATTTGTGAAGATTACTGTTTTGATGGCGTGAGGGAGGGGGTATCAGATAAAATGCAGACTTTTACTTACCTAACTAAAAAGGTACAAAGAAGAAATGTCTTTACCTCCCAACCACTCTTCCACAGTTCATCCTGAGTGCCCAATGCTAGTTTTTAGAGCAACAGATCAAAACATTTTTTCAAGGTAATAAGTCCAGTGAGTCAATTTCACCCAGAGCTGATTATATTTATTGCTTGTTGTTATGTTTATTGAATATTTTCTGATTATCTTCTAAATGTTTTTGTTTTAGGAATGTTGACTATGTATACCACTTAGAATGTGCAGATAGTGCAGTTTATAAATATCTGAATTAAATAAAATTCATTCAAGCTTTTTACAAAATAGTAGGCAGTCTATTATCTGCCTCATAACTATTGGTAGCCATTTCATGTCTTTGTTGCAAGGTATGACAACCCCGTAACATGTATTATTATTTTTTGTTGATAGCATGTCTTGTATTAAAATTATTATTTTATTGCATGCATATTTAATCTGAATGTTTTTAAACTGATATTGATTTAATAGTATATTTTATTGTATTATTGTATTTTCTTGTATTATGTTTTTAGATTTAATCTGTTTTTATTTTATATGATGTGATAGTGTTTTTAAGATATGTTTTATGGGGTCACGTGACGCTATGGTGAAGAGAGGTTGCAGGTGAATCTCTCTCCGAAGCCTGCCTGAGAATCCCCGCATTTAAAGGAGAATTAAACCCTTCTAATTTGCAATAATCGCTAGAAAAGGACCCAGGGCAAAAATCTGGTCGAGCAGAACGAGAGAAAAACTAAATATGGCGACGAAAGCAGCCCAAAAAGAAAGACAGAGGGGAAGGACGGCCGAAGACAAAATGGCGACGGCCTTCCCCGAAACAAATCCATCGGTGTCTTCGGCGTGGGTGGCTGAGATTACCTCCGAATTAACGGGGGTGATGGAAGATCTATTAGATCGTCGGCTGATTCCACTTGACCAAAAATTGGATACTAAATTGGAACAGTTGAACACGAAAATAGAGGATTTGACTAAGGAATGCATAGCGTTCCAAACTACAGTCAGCGAAGTGGAAAACAGGCTGACGGGAGTGGAGGACTCTCAAAAAACTGTGCAGAAAACGATATCCGATTTGGAATCTAAAATTGAGGATCTGGAAAACCGTTCCAGACGGAATAACATCCGATTGGTTGGCTTACCTGAAGCGCTCAGGGGAAAGCAGCTGGAGAGGATTCTAGAACAATGGCTGACCAAAAGTATTGAATTTCCAGCAGAGCTTGGTCCTTTAAGAATTGAACGTGCGCATCGGCTGGGAGTTCGCCAGATGAACGCTGTTAAGCCACGAGTAATTATCTGCAAAGTACTCAATTTTATGCACAAGCAATATATTTTGCAGGCAGCAAGATCAAATAACTCTCTGACCTATGAAAAAGCAAAAATACTCTGCTTTCAAGACTACTCAGCAGGTATTGCAGTCAAGAGAAAAGCGTTTTCTACCGTGTGTTCAAAATTATTTGCTTTGAAGATCCGTTTTAGCCTGCAATATCCGGCTACATTGAAAATAACACATGGGGGCAAACTACGTTCATTCACATCTGAAAGGGAGGCAAAAGACTTTATTGCGCAGATAGAACACTCGGATAAGGCTGTTCCTGAGGATACAGAACCTGCGTGAGCCCGAAAAGAACGGCAGCTATGAGGCTGGGCGAAATCTAGCTCTGGATGCGATTAACTATATTCAACAAATTTGAAGCAGGAGAACTCTTAAGGGGCAGATACCATTGAGAGACTCTGGCACAGATGGTGGTAGAACTGCTATTCGGTTTTGTTGGTATTTAATTCTTTATGTTAATACTGTTATGATGGTTATGCTCAATATAAAGGGGGGAGTTTAAGAAGGGGAGTATACTTAGAAGTTTAAAGGTTGGGAAATGTTAAAATGTAAAAAACGAAATAATAAGGTTCTAGAAGAACTAAGAACTAACAGTAATAAGGGGAGAAGGTGGGTTAGCGTTAAAAAGTGACGGCTTCATATAAGGAAGCACATGGTAAAGGGAGATGGGGAGGGAGAGGGAGGGATATGGGAGGGGGGGATGGGCTAGCGGGGAATTGGAAGCGGAGAGAATTGATGCGGAGGGTTAAATATGTCAAAGAAATGGAAGAAAAGACACGGTGTACCATAAAATGCATTAACATCAGACTAAGAGAACAGCTAATATGTGACGAGATGGGGAGCCATAGGCTGGGATGGCTTCTCATGAATTTAAATATGAGTTTGTCAATTAAGGATAATGTGAACTTATATTACACAAGATGATTAAAATTGTCACTTGGAATATAGGTGGTATACACTGCCCTATTAAAAGATCTAAAATCTTACAGCATTTGCAAAGACTAAGGGTAGACATAGCGATACTGCAGGAAACCCATTTATCTGATGAAGAACACGCAAAGTTGGTTAAATGGTGGGTGGGAGACTGCATTGCTTCACCAGCGGTGGGCAATAAGGGGGGTGTGGCCATCCTTATCAGGAAAGGAGTGGTGACCCAAATTCATAATCAGCATAAAGATACAATGGGTCGCTTTGTGTTTTGTAAGGTTACTATTGCCAGGAAAAAAATAATTTTAGGTAGTGTGTACGCCCCAAATACATTGGACCTTAAATTTTATAAAAAACGTAACTACAACTATTGCCAACATGGAGGCCCTACCGGTGATAATGGGTGGGGACTTTAATATGCCATGGAATCCACAAATTGATAAATCTCATCCATCAATGGCACGAGGGGAAAGGAACACTAGAGGTTTACCTGACATGTGCAATACATTAGACCTTTTAGATGTATGGCGCACGTTGCATCCAACAGAGAGAGAATATACACACCAATCAAGGGCTCATCAAACCCATTCTAGAATTGATTACCTGTTAGTGTCACGCAAGATTTTTACCGATATACATGAAGTAGAAATTGGCCCTTGTGTGATTTCAGATCATGCCACAGTTTGGATGACTTGGCAATTGGGAGATAATAATTCCCAAAGAGGGGGAAATTGGTCATTTCCTAGTTACCTTTATAAAAGCGGGAAATTTAGAGAATATTTAATAGCTAAATGGGAGGAGTACAAACACTTCAATGAAGGATCAGTACTAGAGGCGCCCACGTATTGGGAGGCAGCAAAGGCAGTCATCCGAGGGGAAATTATCAGCTATGTTAGCAATTACAAAAAACAACGTGATAGAGAATTATTGAGATTAGAAAAACAACTTTTACGCTTGAATACTCGATATGGGCAGAACCCGGCTCCAAAGATACATAAAGAAATAATCTCAGTCCAAACAGAGATAAATGCACTGCTGCATGAGAGGGCAATAAAGTCCCAAAGTTATTATCGTTTCCAACTTTATAAACATGGGAACAAAAGTGGTAAATTCCTGGCTAAACTGATTGCACCACAATCAACAGCAAGACACATAGGTGCTATTAAAGGCAAAGACGGAAAACTAATAAACAAGGATGAAGAAATCAATAAAATTTTTCAGGTTTACTACCAACAGCTCTATAGTGCTGGGGAGAATCAGGGTTTACAGAATGATCTTTACTTGCAAAATATTGAAACCCCTTTGCTGAGACAGACAGAACTCCAACAATTGAACGAACCCATAAGTTGTGATGAAATTGTTTGGGCAATTGGCCAAAGCAAATTGGGAAAGGCACCCGGACCTGATGGCTTAAAATCTGAATTTTATAAATTGTTGGGAGAAAACATAGCCCCCATATTAACTGAGGTATTTAATGAATGGGTGATGAAGGGGAAATTACCGGAAAATCTTAATTTGGCTCAAATTATAGTGCTGCCAAAGCCTAAGCGCGATGCGCAGCATGTATCCTCCTACAGACCTATTTCACTACTGAATTGTGAAGTCAAATTATTTGCAAAAATATTAGCCAAGAGACTAGGGGCGGTACTACCAAATTTGACACATGAAGCACAGGTGGGGTTTGTGCAGGGTCGATCTGTAACTAAGAACTTGCGAAGTATTTTACTATCTTTAGAACATCTTAAAGGGTCTGCAGAAAGTGCTTTATTGGTCAGTTTTGATGCCGAAAAGGCATTTGATCGTGTGGAATGGCCTTTTTTATTTTCAGTTTTAAGTAGATATGGGTTTTCGGGATGGTTTGTACAAGCAATTAAAGCACTATATACCACCCCTAGAGCACGGATCATGGTAAATGGAATGGTATCGGCAAATTTTGAGATCACGAGAGGGACACGCCAAGGATGTCCACTCTCCCCGTTACTATTTGCATTATACTTAGACCCGTTGATACGAGACATAATTTCAGTAAGATCCATTAGGGGAGTGGAGATTGGATCGATGAAATTTAAAATTGCAGCATTTGCGGATGATTTGCTGGTAGCACTTACTAACCCAAAGACATCACTTGCAGATCTTCTAGAAATAATTAAGGAATTTGGAGATCATTCAGGATTCAAATTAAATCTGGATAAGTCAGAAGCCCTGGCGATACCAGTTAATACCAAATCTCTTTGGAGAGCAGAATTCCCACTGAGATGGGTAGAGGGTTCTTTTAGGTACCTGGGAATTTTGCTTGCTTCTCAGACAGGAGACATATACAGCCTAAATGTCAATAGATTGTTCAGTCAAACAGAACAACAGCTGGCAACCTGGAAGATGTTACCGGTGCCACTAATAGGTCGAGTTTGTCTCATACGAATGGTAATATTACCCAGATGGCTATATGTATTACAAGTCCTGCCATTGAGATTATTACAGAAAGATATCAAACGATTCTATCGAATGGTAGGACAGTTCTGTTGGGCAAAGAGAAAGGCTAAACTGAAGTTGCAGTTGATGCTGGGGACCTGGCAGCAGAGTGGATTGGGATTGCCTAATCTACAATACTATAATCTGGCAAGCCTGTTGCGGTTAGTGAGAGATTGGATTTTTTCTGCAAACACACACACCCCGCTAGAATTAGAAAAGATATACTTTAGTCCCTATAATATGGTGACCTTGCTGCATCTCAATAATAAATCGGTGCCAAAGAAATTTAAGGGTAGTATAATACTGACTCCTCTACAAGAGGCATGGAAATACTTGGGGGCAAAACTGGGGGGACAACCGAATATGACAGAACTGTTGACCATAAGGGGGAACCCGTTGTTTACGCCAGGATTGGAGAATCAGGTGTTTCGGAGGTGGGCAAGGAGAGGGCTCACATGTCTAAAAACGATAATAGATTTAGAAGGGAAAATTAAACCTCTAAGTCAACTAATACCCACTGACGCTGCAAACTGGGAGGATGTGTTTGGGTATGGTCAGATAAAACACTATATACAAACACTTGATGCAGAAGAGCTTAAGTTTCAATTGGGGGAGAAAATTAAACAGTTTTATGATGAAATATCAGAGGAAGCCCCCACAATTTCGCAGCTCCACAAACAATTGTGGACTTTGAGGTCAGATAGAGATTGGTCACAACTTCGCTGTAGGTGGGAAGCAGATACAAAAGTAGATTTATCTAATTGGGACATAGCAGCATACATTCGGAACATCCCTAAACTGATTAATGGAGCAAATTATAGAGAATGTGCATTTAGAATAATACATAGAGCATACTTCACACAACGCCAGCTCTATAAAGTAGGAGGGATTGACACACCAACCTGTATGAAATGCACACTGGAGGAAAACTCGTTCTATCATGCATTTTGGGAATGCACAAAAATACAGTTTTTTTGGGAAAAGATACTGGCATTTATGAATTCAATCATTTCACGTACTATAGTGGGCACTCCGGTGCAATTACTATTGGATTGCCCAGGAGCATTCCGTGGCCTTACGGCAGATGAAATATTGTTAAGTCGCAAATTATGTTTGGTAGCCAAAAAGTGTATTTTGCAATGTTGGACTTCGGATAAACCCCCAGATTACTGGCAATGGCGAAATCAGGTGCATCTTTTAATGACATGGGAAGCAAGAAATGCAAAAGGCTCATGTCGTGGGAAAAAATGCTTCCTTAAAGTTTGGGGGCCTATGTTGGATACCTTAACGCAGAGAGGCCGGAGTCTTGTACTCAATAAGCTTTGATAATATTATAAAATAATGGTACACATACCTGAACTCATAAACACAATGTAACTATTAATGAATATCAGGGGGGAGAGGGTGGGGGGGGGAAAAGGAAGGGGAGAAGGAAGGGGGGAATATAAAAGATGACTGTGATGTATATTTAACAAAACACCCCCCCCTTAAATGTACGTTTGGCTGTTAATGAGCATGTTTGGGAGGGTAGGCAAAGGGACCAGGGGAAGATGCATAAAACTATTGATGATGGAATTTATTGATGTATACAAGTTAATATGCTGTATTACTTATAATGCCCAATGATAGATGTACTGGCAATGTTACAATGTTTATAATGTTGAATCATCAATAAAAACAGTTGAAATATAAGATATGTTTTATTATCAAATATACAATGTGATGTTTATGTTTTATTCATTATGTATTTTTATTTTGTAGTTTTTTTTTACCCCTGACGCAGCCTGAGGGCAAAACGTGGCCATGTCGGGTAACTTATAATAAACCACTTCTTCTGTTACCCTCCTGTTCTATTTTTTTTGTCTTTTTGATCTGCTTTTTTTCTTATGATTTGCTATTTCTGTGGCAGATCTTTGCCTTTTTTTTTTTTGTTTCTGTCAGCAGTCTATTATCTGCCTCATAACTACTGGTAGCGGTTTCATGTCTTTGTTGCAAGGTATGACAACCCCATAACATGTATGGATTTGTACAGTATTCCCTTCCAATTAGGGAAATGGAGTAAGAAGATCTGAGATCCCCTCAAGGCATTCCTTAGAGGAAGATCAATTAGAGAACCCATGAAGTGGGGGTTGTTCTGTATAGCATCTGGAAAATAAGGACAGTTATTTTGAAGTATATCCTGGCTTTCACCGGGGGCCACAATGATAGATTAAATTTGGAGAGGGGTTGCACTATATGTTAAAAGAGGGAACTGAGTCCAACAAAATAAACATCCTGCCTGAAACATAGCGTGGAATACTTATGGATGGAAATTCCATGTGTGAAGGGAAGAAGTATACTGGTAAAGCTGTACTACCGTCTGCCAGAACAGGACAGATGAAGAAATATTTACAGAAATTAGAAAAGCTGACAACTGGGCAACAGTATAATAATGGGCGATTTCAATTACCCCAATATTATCTGGATTATATCAGGTAGCACCAGGGAGATAAAATTCCTAGATGTAATAAAGGAATACTTCTTGGAGCAACTAGCCAAGAACCAACAAGAGGGGGAGCTATTTTAGATCTAGTCCTTAGTGGAATGCAGGACATAGTATGAGAAGTAACGGTGCTGGGTCCACCGTGAAACAGTGATCATAACATGATAAATCTGAGCTGATATCTGGAGTGAAGTTACTAAGGAAATCTACTATAGCAGCATTTAATTTTCAAAAGAGCAACTACTATAAAACGAGGAAACTGGTTATAAAGAAGCTAAAAAAGGTTCATCCACAAAGGTTAGGACTTTAAAATCACACATGGACGTTGTTTAAAAATACCATAGTGGAAGCCCAGATCAGATGTATTACACATATTTAAAGGTGGGAAAAAAAAGAGCAAATGACAGCCAGCATGGTTAAAAGGTGAAGTGAAAGAGGCTATTAGAGCCAAAAGAACATCCTTCAAAGAATGGAAAACGGATATGAATGAAGAAACTAAGAAGCAGCATAAGCACTGGCAAGCTAGATGCAAAGCATTGATAAAAGAAGGATAAAAGAATATGAAGAAAAAACATAGTAACAACTTTTTCAGGTACCTCAGAAGCAGAAAGACTGTGAGGTAATCCACGGGACAATTACCGTATTTTTCGGACTATAAGACGCACTTTTTTCCCCCAAAATTTGGGAGGAAAATGGGGGGTGCGTCTTATAGTCCAAAGGTAGCGTTTTTTGACCTCCGTTCCGTACTTACAGGATTCCATGTTCCCTGGTGGTCTAGTGACGTCGGGGCAGGAAAGAGCCCCCTCTTTCCTGCCCATCGCGCTGCTCTCCGTGCTTCTCAATGCTTTCCGACGGTCTCGGCGAGATTCAAAATGGGCATTTTGAATCTCGCCGAGACCGTCGGAAAGCATTGAGAAGCACGGAGAGCAGCGCGATGGGCAGGAAAGAGGGGGCTCTTTCCTGCCCCGACGTCACTAGACCACCAGGGAACACGGAATCTGTAAGTACGGGACGGAGGTCCAAAACCCGGACAAGACGCACCGGAGCACCTAGGTTTTAGAGGAGGGAAAGAGGAAAAAATTTTTTTTCCTATTTCCCTCCTCTAAAACCTAGGTGCGTCTTATGGTCCGGTGCGTCTTATAGTCCGAAAAATACGGTAGATCATGAAGGAACAAAAGGGGCACTCAGGGAGGACAAGGCCATAGTGGAGAGACTGAATTCTTTGCTTCGATCTTTATGGAAAAAGATGCAAGAGATCTACCTATACTGGAAAACATTTAAGGGTAGCGATGCAGAGTAACTGAAAGAAATTTTTGGTGAACCTGGAAGTTGAAGTTGTTGATTTGGCTTGGTACAACAGTAGTAAATCACCTGGACAGGATGGTATACACCTTGTGGTACAAAGAACTCAAACATGAAATTGCTGATCTGCTGTTAGTGATCTGTACCTGTCGTTAAAATTGTCCGTAGTAACTGAAGATTGGAAGTGGCCAATATAACGCTGATTTTTAAAAAGCATTCCAGGGGTGATCCGAGAAATTACAGACCGATAAGCCTGACATCAGTGCCGAGCAAAATAGGGGAAACTATTATAAAATTATGGACACGTAGACAAACATGGCTTAATGGGACAGAGACAGCATGGGTTCAGCCAAGGAAGTCTTGCCTCACCAATTTGTTTCATTTCTTTGACTGCGAAAACAAACGTGGATAAAAGGTGAGCCGGTTGATACAGTGTATCTAGACTTTCAGAAAGCTTTTAACAAAGTTCCTCAGGAGACACTCTTGAGAAATTTTTTTTTAAGTTATGGGCTAGGAGGCAATGTCCTTTTTTGGATAAGGAACTCGTTATTGGACAGAAAACAGTGGGTAGGGTTAAATAGCCATTTTTCTTAATGGAGGAGGGTGAATAGCGGAGTGCTGCAGGGATCTGTACTAGGACTGATGCTATTTAACATATTTATAAATGTGAGGCAATTAAATCTGCAGATGACACAAATCATTCATAATTGTAAAAAACACATAATAATCCAAATTATAGTTATCCGATGCAAGGGTCCACCTTAGAAGTCAGCACCCAAGAAAAAGATCTAGGTGTAGATAATGCAGTGTGCAGTGGCAGCAAAAACCAAACATGATGCTAGGAATCATTAGGAATGGGATGGTAAATAAGACCAAGATTATTATAATGCCTCTGTATCACTCCATGGTGGTACCTCACCTTGAGCTAACCACTACTCAACTTGCCCTGTCCTTTATCCTCACCTATTTATTCCCTTACCCTTAATCGTTCTGTTTACCTGTCTTATCTAGATTGTAAGCTCTTTGAGCAGGGACTGTCTTTTTGTGTATGGTGTACAGTGCTGCGTATGCCTTGTAGCGCTCTAGAAATGATAAATAGTAGTAGTAGTAGTAGTAGTAGTAGTAGAGTACTGTGTTCAGTTCTGGTCACCATATCTGAAAAAAGATAGAGTGGAATTAGAAAAGGTTCAAAGAAAAACCAAAATGATAAAAGGGATGGAACTCCTCTCATATGAGGAAAGGCTAAAGAAGTTAGGGCTCTTTAGCTTGGAAGAGAGACAGCTGAGGCAGGATATGATTGAGGTCTACAAAATCCTGAGTGGTGTAGAACAGATAAAAGTGAATTGATTTTCACTCTTTCAAAGTTACAAAGAATAGGACACTCAATTAAATTACATGGAAATACTTTTAATAGGAGGAAATATTTTTCACTCAATGAATAGTTAAACTCTGGAACTCATTGCTGGAGGATTTGATAACAGCGGTTAGCATTTCTAGGTTTTAAAAAAAAAAGATTCGTACAAGCTCCTGGAGGAAAAGTTCATAGTCTGCTATTGAGACAGGCATGGGGGAAGCCACTGCTTGCCCTGGGATTGGTAGCATGGAATGTTGCTACTATTTGGGTTTCTACCAGGTACTTGTGACCTAGATTGGCCACTGCTGGAAGCACAATACTGGAATAGATGGATAATTGACCTGACCCAGTATGGCTATTCTTTTGTTCTTACAAGGGTAATTCTGCATTTTGCAGTTCTGCAGAAGTGCCCCAGGAGTAAAAAATATTTTATCTGTATCTTATGTGATATCTATACAAACTGTTTTTATGTTTTGAACATTTTCTGCACTGAACAATATATTCTACCTTAAGAGGAGAAGAATGAGTAAGATCCTCTTTATGTCCTACATGTGTAACTGTGGGGTCCTATGATATGTGCTGGCTCAATTTGAAGTCTGGTATATTGCAGCGCTTGCATCATTCTCTCTTTGAGATTGTCTTGGAAACTTGCTTTTCAATAACTTTTGCTTCAGATTGGCTGGCTGTTTGTCTGAAGGCCACCATTAGGACAGCAGGAAATATCCATTTGAGTAATTCATTCTTCTGGAGTAGTAGTATTGTTGTACCATAGTGAGTTTTACTTACTTTTTATAATGGCCATCTTTAATAGCTTCTGGCACACTAAGATGAAATGAGCTATAAAAATCATGGCTGCTGATAGTGTAATTTACTTGAGGATTACAGTTTGTACTTAACATAATTGTACCCTCTTTAGGGGAACTTGATCTGATCTGCAGACAGGTATAAACATCTGTAAAGCTACCAGGATATGCCTCCCAAAAGTATTTTAGTTAAGCAGTGAAAAAAATTACAGAAAGTGCTTGCTTAGAATAGCATTCTAACAGAGGCTTAAAGGAGTAATTTTGAAAGGTATTTCCACAAGTAACAGTGGTTTATGCATAGAACTATATGGAAAATAAAAGTTGTTGTTGATGCCTTTTTATTGAACTTAACAAATCTTTGACAAGAGATATCCTTTCTTCATTAGATCAGTGAAGAAACAATGCAGTTACACTGGGTTTAAATAGATCTAAGTTTTAGGTTGTCTGTATGTGGGGCCTTTTTTCTGCAATGAACTCAAAAAGATCATGCAGCCTATCTAGTCTACCTACCCATACCATCTATTATCCATTCCTCTACCTTAGACCAGTTCATGCAACTCTAACTCGCACATATTCATTGTGGATATCCTGAAAACCTGTCTGCATCCTGAGGACTGGGTTGAGAACTAGTGCCTTAGAGGTCCTATGTACTTGTCCCAAGCTTTCTTGAATTCAAATATAGTCCTCCTCCTCCACCGGGAAGCTGCTCCACGTATTCACCACACTTTACGTGAAGTAGTATTTCCTAGGTTACTCTTATGTCTTTTCCTTTTCACTTCACACTATGCCCCTTCACTCTGGTTTCCTTTCAACTATCCCCGATCCTCTTCAATCTTATGATGATCCCTCTGGCTAAATCCCTATCCAAAGCTGGTCTAAACCCCTTCATCTATGCAGATGACGTCACCATATTCATCCCTTTCCAATCCAACCTTGCAGAAATATCTGAAAAAATAATCACTGGCATGAACATCTTAGCCTTCTGGGCCAATGCCTTCAAAATGAAATTGAATAAAGAAAAAAAACCCAATGCTTAATCCTCTCATCAAGACACTCCATTCTACTCCCAACCACCCTCATCACCCCTGACATCACAATCCCAATATCTGACAATCTAAAAATCCTAGACAACCACCTAACGCTAGAAACTCACGCAAAAGCCATGACAAAGAAGATGTTCAACATGATGTGGGTACTGAAAAGAATAAAACCATTCCTCCCCCAAAAAACTTTCCGCAATCTGGTACAATCCACAGTACTCACCCACGCTAACTACTGCAACAGCATCTTCATTGGTTGTAAAGCCCAAATCCTGAAAAAACTCCAAACTGCCCAAAACACGGCAGCCAGACTCATTTTTGGTAAATCACGATTTGAAAGTGCAACACCACTCCGTGAAAAACTCCACTGGCTCCCTATCAAAGAACGAATAAACTTCAAAGTCCACACATTGATCCACAAGATCCTCCACAGAGAAGGGAAAATTAGGTTCTTACCTTGGTAATTTTCTTTCCTTTAATCATAGCAGATGAAGCCATTACGTATGGGTTGTGTCCATCAACCAGCAGGGGGAGATAGAGAGCATTCAACTTTTCACAGTGCCTCATGGCCAGCCAGCTCCACTGCCTCTTCAGTATTTGAAGCTTCCAAAGCAGTATGGCAAACCGCAATGGGAATAACATGAACTTTCCTCACAGCAAACGATGGCCCCTTAACAAGGGCATGAACTCAAAAGGAGGGAATGAACACATCCTCCTTGAGGGAATAAACTCGTCCTCCTTATTGTATAACTGGAGGGGATACACGCAACCTCCTGGAGGGAATAAACTCATCCTCCAAAACATAAACTGGAGGGAATGGACTCATCCTCCTATAAGTGAACATGAATCCTGAAGACTGTTTTCCAACTTTCTCCCAAGGAAGGAACTTCAGGAAACAAGAACAGAACCTGAAACAGATTCACAGCATACAGACAAACATACAGGAAGAGCTCATGGCTTCATCTGCTATGACTAAAGGAAAGAAAATTACCAAGGTAAGAACCTAAATTTCCCTTCCCTTCCCTGTCATCAAGCAGATGAAGCCATTACGTATGGGATGTAACAAAGCAATCCCTATATAGGGTGGGAACAGGTCACACCACGCGCTAGCACTTGTGCTCCAAAACGCGCATCCCTCCTAGCAGCCACATCCAGCCTGTAATGTCGGGCAAAAGAGCGCTTAGAAGCCCATGTTGCTGCACTGCATATCTCTTGACGAGAGAGTGCTCCAGTTTCAGCTCAAGAAGAACAAATCGCTCTGGTAGAATGCGCCTTAAAGGCTACAGGCGGAGACCGGCTGGCAAGCAGATAAGCTGAAAAGATAGTTTCTTTGAGCAAGTGGGCAATAATGGCTTTAGACGCTGGAGACACTCTGCGAGGACCTGATAGCAAAACAAACAGATGATCATAGATCCTGAAAGAGATAGTAACTTGCAGATACTGCAGCAGAGTCCTGCGCACATCCAACAGGTGCAACTGCCCAAAAGATTCTGGAAACTCCTCCTTATCAAAGGAGGGCAAGAAAACAGGCTGGTTTAGGTGAAATGCTGAAACCACCTTAGGCATGAAGGAAGGCACGGTCCGAACCGTGACCCCGGACTCTGAGAATTGCAGAAACGGGTCTCTACAGGACAGCGCCTGGAGCTCTGACACCCGTCTCGCCGAAGTAATGGCCACAAGAAAAACGTCCTTTAGTGTCACATCTTTCTCCGATGCTCGCCGAAGCGGCTCAAAAGGAGAAGCCTGCAGGGCCTTCAAAACTAGCCCCAGGTTCCAAGCTGGACAGAGTGCTTGCACGGAAGGCCGGAGCCGAAGCACCCCACTAAGAAACCATGCCACATCTGGATGAGCAGCTAAAGACACGCCTTCAACCTTACCATGAAGGGAGGCCAACGCTGCCACTTGCACCTTCAAGAAATTATAGGCCAAGCCTATTTGTACACCATCCTGCAAAAAGTCCAGAATCGGCGAGACAGGAGCCCGCATGGGTGTGATCGCTTTTAAAGCACACCAAGACTCAAACTGGCGCCAAATCCTGGCATAAGCCACGGAAGTGGAACGCTTGCAGGCCTGCAGGAGAGTGGAAATGACTGTGTTTGAATAGCCTTTGTCCCTCAATTGCGCCCTCTCAATCGCCATGCCATAAGACCAAAGCGGCAGGCGTCCTCCATGGCTACCTGGCCCTGTGACAACAGGTTCGGTACCAGAGGTAAAGGAAGGGGAGCCTCCACTAGCATCTGTCGGAGGTCCGCATACCAAGGCCTCCTGGGCCAATCCGGGGCGATGAGGACCACTTCTCCTGGGTGCAGCCGAATCCGCAGGAGCACGTACCCTATCAAGGGCCACGGAGGGAACACATATAGTAGGCCCGGAGGCCAGGGCTGAGTCAAGGCATCCAACCCTGTAGAGCGAAGATCTCCCCATCTGCTGAAGAAGCACGAGACTTTGGCATTTGAACTTGTTGCCATAAGATCCATCACGGGCTTGCCCCATTTGGCACATATCTGCAGGAATACTTCGTCTGCTAGTTCCCATTCTGCTGGATCGATCTAATGCCTGCTTAGATAATCGGCTTGCACGTTGCTCTGACCTGCAATGTGAGCTGCCGACAGAAACTGAAGATGCAGCTCGGCCCAGTGGCAAATTTGTTCGGCCTTCGCGGCCAGTGCTCTGCACTGAGTGCCGCCTTGTCGATTTATGTAGGCCACTGCTGTCGTGTTGTCCGACATCACTCTGACAGCCAATCCTTCCAGGGTCACTTGAAAGGCCAGAAGCGCCTGAAACACCGCTTTCAACTCCAGGCGGTTGATGGACCTCTCCGACTCCTCGGGTGTCCATAGACCCTGGGCATGCTTCCCCTTGCAATGTGCGCCCCAGCCCTTCAGGCTGGCATCTGTCACTACTAGACACCAATTGGGGAGCGCCAGCGGCATTCCTCGCCGCAGCATTCTGTCTGAGAGCCACCACTCCATGCGGAGTCGGGCCGCAGGGAGCCAAGAAAGTCTGCATTGATAATCCTGAGAAACTGGAGACCATCTTTGAAGTAGGGAATACTGTAGAGGTCTCAGGTGCGCTCTCGCCCAGGGCACCACTTCCAATGTGGCTGTCATCGATCCCAGCAGCTGGACAATGTCCCAAGCTCGCGGGCGGGGCATCCTCAGGAGCAGACGGACCTGATTCTGAAGCTTGCACCGCCTTAGCTCGGGTAGGTATACATAGCCCGAGTCTGTGTCGAACCTGGTCCCCAAATATTCTAGAGATTGCGAGGGGGTCATGTGACTTTTGGCCATATTGACGACCCAGCCTACAGATTGAAGTACTGAGACCACTCTGGCTGTAGCTTGATAGCTCTCTGTTACAGAGTCTGCTCTGATGAGCCAGTTGTCTAGGTACGGGTGAACCCTGATACCTTCTCGCCTGAGCAAGGCAGCTACTACCACCATTACCTTCGAAAAGGTTCGGGGAGCTGTGGCGAGGCCAAAAGGCAAGGCCCGGAACTGGAAATGTTTTCCCAACACCGCAAACCTCAGAAACTTCTGGTACGGAGGCCAAATTGGTATGTGCAAGTAAGCTTCTTTCATGTCTAGAGACGTGAGAAACTCTTCTGGCTGTACTGCCGCAATGACAGAGCGCAGGGTTTCCATGTGGAAATGCCGCACTCTCAGGGACTTGTTTAATTCTTTTAAGTCCAGAATAGGGTGAAAAGACCCGCATTTTTGCAGCACCACAAAGTAGATGGAGTATCGGCCATAGCCGTGTTCGGCGGGAGGTACCGGGGACAAGGCCCCTAACTGAATCAGACCTTGCAAAGTCTCCTCTACCGCCGCCCGTTTGGCGGCAGAACCGCATCGGGACTCCACAAACACGTCTCTTACTGGGGCGTTGAATTCTATTCTGTAGCCATCTCTGATCAGGTCCAGAACCCACTGATCTGAGGAAATATTGGCCCACTCCTCGGCAAAGAGGGAAAGACGTCCTCCGATGACAGGAAGCGAGGAGGGGGCCGGCGCACCATCATTGAGAGGGTCGCCCCTGAACTCCAGGCTTAGAGCCGGTGGCTGCGGAATGCTTGTCCGAGCGAAAGGAGTTCCTCTGCTGAAAAACGGGCACGAGAAGTGAACCCAGCAGAACATCCCGGGCGGTACCTTCTAGCTTCACAGAAGCGAGGTCTATAAGAGGAGTGGACCACCTGGCCCTTGGAGAAAGGCCTCGGTGTCTTTTGGTATTGGGGTGAGTAGGATGTTGCCGTTTTCCTTGGAGAGCAGACCTTGTTGAAGCATGTAGTTTAGGTGG